>NC_054702.1:118921845-119053285 GCF_016097555.1 Gigantopelta aegis
ACTTCATGTTTCATTTATTAGTAATGAATAAAATAAATCTATATAATGTGATATGCTGTCATACTTGTATGTTTTACTTTTCAATATCTTTCCATTAATTTTGTGATTACTATGATAACATACGTTAGTGTTCTTTATAAATTGTAGTTGATAATGTTTGACATTCATGGACTGATGACACAAAATCGCTTCACACATTTTGAGAACAACCTGACAGATAAAGCAATATAAAATAATACTTGCAACTAGCCAGCAATTTTTTTTTATAATCAAAAGTCTTCAATGATGCATTGCTTGTGTTAGGGTCAGTTTACGGAGCTAGTTAAGACATCTGTTGATTGGCCATACTGTGTTAACTTGGTGACATTTTGTGTGTTCAGTTGTTACAATCGGAGGACAAGGAACCTCTCAAACATGGATCAACGATGGACCCAACAAAATGGCTGGATCGACTCGCCGCAATCTTCAGGTAATCAAATCGGCTGTTTCTTTATTAATTTTTTCTTTTTGTCTCATTTATATGCAGTAAAAAGGCAAAATGTAGATATTACTTTTCTGCCGCCAGTGTCAACTTTTGCGTTACAGTTTAATGTTAAAATTTGGTGTTTTGATCAGTTTGTCACAAACTATAAGTCCTAGATCAGTGAAACTTGGTTTATAGTTGCACTTATGGATGTGTATCACAGTGTATCTTAGTGTATTGTAGTGTATCAGTGTATTGTAGTGTATCATAGTGTATTGTAGTGTATTACAGTGTATCGTAGTGTATCATATTGTAGTGTATAGTAGTGTATAGTAGTGTATTAGTGTGTCGTAGTGTATCACAGTGTATCGTAGTGGATCATAGTATATTGTAGTGTATCACAGTGTATTGTAGTGTATGGTAGTGTATCACAGAGTATTGTAGTGTATCATAGTATATTGTAGTGTATTACAGTGTATCGTAGTGTATCATATTGTAGTGTATCTAGTGTATTAGTGTGTCGTAGTGTATCACAGTGTATCGTAGTGGATCATAGTATATTGTAGTGTATCACAGTGTATTGTAGTGTATTGTATCGTAGTGTATCACAGAGTATTGTAGTGTATTGTGGTGTATCATAGAGTATTGTGGTGTGTCGCGGTGTATCGTAGTGTATCACAGAGTATTGGAGTGTATTGTAGTGTATCACAGTGTATCGTAGTGTATCACAGTGTATTGTGGTGTATCACAGTGTATCGTGGTGTATCACAGTGTATTGTGGTGTATCACGGTGTATCGTGGTGTATCACAGTGTGTCGTGGTGTATCACAGTGTGTCGTGGTATATCACAGTGTATTGTGGTGTATCACAGTGTATTGTAGTGTATCACAGTGTATAGTGGTGTATCACGGTGTAGTGTGGTGTATCGTAGTGTATCACAGTGTATTGTAGTGTATCGTGGTGTATTGTGGTGTATCACAGTGTATCGTGGTGTATCGAAATGAAGTAGGATGCGTAAAAATAAAGATGGGCACAGAAACATAAAGGGAGGCGACAGAACATGAAAGGAGGGTGGCAATAGCAGGACGGGACAGCAATAGCAGGACGGGACAGGACGCCCAGCAAAATGGAGCAGCGAAAAACACTGAATAGATATTCAACGTCACCTAATGCACAGCGATAGGATGTTTGTTTCTTAATAAGTAAATATAGATGGAATACAAGTGAATTTCTTGTTTTAATTATTATTTGGGTTTTTTTGTAGATACACAAACCCTCTAGTTACCAATGGCCAGGTTCATCCCTGTCAACAAGTTATTCAGGAAGTAAGTAATGTATTGTTTTATCTTACACCCAGTCTCACATCTCCCCTATAACTAAATTCCTATCACACCTTCCCATTCTATAACATTGTTTTCTAATGCACAACACCAACATACTTACAGTTTAATAAACTCACAATCTCACATCATTATAGTTTAATAAACTCACAATCTCACATCATTACAGTTTAATAAACTCACAATCTCACATCATTACAGTTTAATAAACTCACAATCTCACATCTCACCTATAACTAAATTCCTATCACACCTTCCCATTCTATAACATTGTTTTCTAATGCACAACACTAACATAATTACAGTTTAATAAACTCACAATCTCACATCATTACAGTTTAATAAACTCATAATCTCACATCATTACAGTTTAATAAACTCACAATCTCACATCTCACCTATAACTAAATTCCTATCACACCTTCCCATTCTATAACATTGTTTTCTAACACAAGACCAACATAATTACAGTTTAATAAAATCACAATCCCACATCTCACCTATAACTAAATTCCTATCACACCTTCCCATTCTATAACATTGTTTTCTAATGCACAACACCAACATAATTACAGTTTAATAAACTCACAATCTCACATCATTACAGTTTAATAAACTCACAATCTCAAATCTCACCTATAACTAAATTCCTATCACACCTTCCCATTCTATAACATTGTTTTCTAACACAAGACCAACATAATTACAGTTTAATAAAATCACAATCCCACATCTCACCTATAACTAAATTCCTATCACACCTTCCCATTCTATAAAATTGTTTTCTAATACAAGACCAACATAACAGTTGCTACAGTTTAATAAAGTCACAATCACATACCTCCCCATGGTATGGGCTGTTCTTGATCTGCAAGGAGTCTTCTATATGCAGACAGAGAAAACAACACCAACATAACAGTTGCTAAAGTTTAATAAAGTCACAATCTCACATCTCCCCATGGTATGGGCTGTTCTTTATCTGCAAGGAGGCTTCTATATGCAGACTGAGAAAACAACACCTACAAAATCTCTTGATAACACGTGTCATGTACTAGCTCTCATTGTCGTGGTGATCATATTTTATTTCCATTTGCTTTATCTGTTTTTGTGTGAGAACCGATATCCTGCTTCCTGTTTCCAGTACAGTAACATATCTCTTCCTTTCAGATCTGGCCGGTGTTGTCGCAGGCGTGCAGCAAGTACCAGGCTGACGTGCGCATCGTGGAGCGATGCTGTCGGTGTATACGATTCGCTGTCCGCTGTCTTGGGAAAAGCTCCGCCACTTTATTAACTCCACTAGTAACACAGGTACATATTTATTGTTGTAACACTCTAACAAACCTGCTTAGTTGCATAGTCCTAGTGTGTGTTAACGTTTTACCTACGTTGAGGCGTACAAGTTTATAACGTTTGTTCACATATTTTGACTGAAGGTCTGGTCCAGCAATACAATTAGTAATACAATAAAATCCATGTAACAAAGAATAAAGACTACACCCACCTGGCATCCTCGTCCTCTGCCACTAATAAAGCTGGTCTAACCCACGGCACTAATGACCGCCTAGGGGAGCATAGTAGGCAGTTACATGTGCCTCTAACAATGCCAGAAGTAACTAGATTACTAGGTGACAGGTGTGTGGCACAGATAGCCACAAGAGCCAAGCACCTGTCATGGTTGGAGAGACGAGGACTGGATGTGGAGGTGGACAGCAAAAGAAGTTGAAAGATAGTAGTTGCCAGATCAGGAAGAAATGAATGGAATTCAAAGGAGTGAAAGGAAAGGGGGCAGTGGGATTTAAAAAAGAGCAAGAAGAAAACAAAGAATAAAGACTGGTTTTATGGAGTAACCAGTTTAAAGAGGTTACATTCTGTACTGAACTTTAAAAAGGGACTAGAAAATGTCCACTTTTAAGAGGATTCTGGTTTCCAGAAGGCGTGGTTTGAGTGATAGAGGTCAAAATACCGAGAGATTTTTGTTTTGCCTGATGTCCCGTCGGACTGGCAATTATTTTACTGTTATATTCATACTTCAGTTTGAGTCAATGATGTTTGGTCCTCTGAGTTTTGATTCGGGCAGGCAGAATGTATAGCTTGCTGGACCAAATATCCTGCAGCAATTTCAACCCCTGAGACGTTTCACTGTATTTTATGAGTGTTCCTTGTCAGTCTGTATCAGACACTCTGGATTACTGAGGGTGTGGTTCTGAAGGGTTTTGCTGGACTTTATATTAACTGTTTGTTGTGACTGTTTCAGATGGTCAGTCTGTACCAGACACACCAGCACTCGTGTTTCCTGTATCTGGGAAGTATTCTTGTGGACGAGTACGGCACGGAACAGGCCTGTATTCCTGGGCTACTGGACATGTTGCAGGTGGGCAATCCAATTTTAAATATTGTCGTCTTCTAATTCAATTATACACTATTAATAGTAATATTTGGGCCTAAATTTACTCATTTCTCAGCCAGAGTAGCCAATTGGAGTGTAGTTTTAAAATCAGAAGAGTCGTTACTTGAATATGGATGTCTGTAATTGGTGGTGGTTTATATGGACAGAATCGTTAGAATGTTGTGAGAGTTATTGTCATGTCAAGTAAATGGCTAACAAATTCATTCTTGTAATTGATAACAACCACCACACTAGTGTTACAGTAATTGTAGAAAGGAAGTTTATATTGCTTCTAATGTAGGTGTTTTTGTTAAATAATTGCTAAATGCAGGAAAAGATTTGATTGCTTTCTCCAGTATAACTATTTGAAGTTTGTATCCCTGTTTAATTATCTTTGTAATTTTTTGTTTAATTTATACCAGGCATTTTGTGGTCCAACATTCAAGATCCTAGAAGAACACAACGGTCTGAGAAATCACCCAGACACCGTCGATGATCTGTTTCGACTGTCGTTAAGGTACACTACACAATTCACCATCTGTCGTTAAGGTACACTACACAATTTGCCATCTGTCGTTAAGGTACACTACACAATTCGCCAACTGTCGTTAGGTACACTACACAATTCGCCATCTGTCGTTAAGGTACACTACACAATTCGCCATCTGTCGTTAAGGTACACTACACAATTCGCCATCTGTCGTTAAGGTACACTACACAATTCGCCATCTGTCGTTAAGGTACACTACACAATTCGCCATCTGTCATTACGGTACACTACACAATTCGCCATCTGTCGTTAAGGTACACTACACAATTCGCCATCTGTCGTTAAGGTATACGACACAATTCACCAACTGTCGTTAAGGTATACGACACAATTCACCATCTGTCGTTAAGGTACACCACACAATTCACCAACTGTCGTTAAGGTACACCACACAATTCACCAACTGTCGTTAAGGTACACCACACAATTCACCAACTGTCGTTAAGGTACACCACACAATTCACCAACTTTCGTTGAGGTATACCACACAATTCACCAACTGTCGTTAAGGTACACCACACAATTCACCAACTGTCGTTACGGTATACCACACAATTCACCAACTGTCGTTAAGGTACACCACAAAATTCACCATCTGTCGTTAAGGTATACTACACAATTCACCAACTGTCATTAAGGTATACCATACAATTCACCAACTGTCGTTAAGGTATACCACACAATTCACTAATTGTCGTTACGGTACACCACACAATTCACATTTTAACTATGATGTAATATTCCATGAATTTTATGAAACTTTCATTGGCTTATAATAAAACTAAATCATTGCCAATTTGCATCTAAAACAGAACAGAAATAGAGCTGGGAAAAAAAAAAACCCGAACATTGTCATGGTTTTTCTATTTCATCATAATTTATGTAAAAGAAAAGTGAAATAAAACACACATCTGGCATCCTCGTCCTCTGCCGCTAATAAAGCTGGTCTGACCCACGGCACTAACTAACGACCGCTGGTAGTAGGGGTGTATAGTAGATGGTTACAAGTGCCTCTTAAAAATGTCAGAAGTAACTACTGAACACTCACCGAAGTGGTCAGACTAAGCCCACAGTTAAAAGCTGACTGGGAACAGGTGTGTGGCATAGATAGCCACAAGAGATAGGCCCCTGTCGCGGTTGGAGAGACAAGGACTGGGATGTGGAGGTGGACAGCAAAAGAAGTTGAAAGATAGGAGGAGTTGCCAGATCTGGAAGAAATGAGATGGAATTTCAAAGGAGAGAAAGGAAAGGGGGCACTGGGATAAAAAAATCTATATATATATATATATATATATATATATATATATATATATATTATTTCTACAAAATGAAAAAAGCTACAGGTTATACAAAACAAAACCCCATTACAGGTTAAGCAGCATTTCAGTTTGTGCAGGGTTGAAAATCCATTTAGAGATCTACCAGTAGTTATTTTCATTTTTTGATTTTGACAACAAAACATTATCTCTTTTTTTTTTTTGCCTTTCTGCCTTCATGCATCATAAATATCTTCTTAATTTGTCTTAATGTGTCCTAAAAGAGTAACATGGCTAATCCACTCCTGTGTTTTGTTTTCTATCTAGGTTTATCCAGCGGTCGACCCTGGCATTTCTGCAGAGTAACATGGCTAAACCACTCCTGTGTTTTGTTTTCTATCTAGGTTTATCCAGCGGTCGACCCTGGCATTTCTGCAGAGTAACATGGCTAATCCACTCCTGTGTTTTGTTTTCTATCTAGGTTTATCCAGCGGTCGACCCTGGCATTTCTGCAGAGTAACATGGCTAAACCACTCCTGTGTTTTGTTTTCTATCTAGGTTTATCCAGCGGTCGACCCTGGCATTTCTGCAGAGTAACATGGCTAAACCACTCCTGTGTTTTGTTTTCTATCTAGGTTTATCCAGCGGTCGACCCTGGCATTTCTGCAGAGTAACATGGCTAATCCACTCCTGTGTTTTGTTTTCTATCTAGGTTTATCCAGCGGTCGACCCTGGCATTTCTGCAGAGTAACATGGCTAAACCACTCCTGTGTTTTGTTTTCTATCTAGGTTTATCCAGCGGTCGACCCTGGCATTTCTGCAGAGTAACATGGCTAATCCACTCCTGTGTTTTGTTTTCTATCTAGGTTTATCCAGCGGTCGACCCTGGCATTTCTGCAGAGTAACATGGCTAAACCACTCCTGTGTTGTGCCATCGCGGCTTGTTCACTTGACCATAAGGACGCCAACGCCTCCGTAATGAAGTTTCTAACAGACTTCATTAAATGTGCACATGAGAAAGAGGTACATTTCATCTAATAAATTGCTTATATATTTAGAAAGGCAACTTGACAGATCGAGGTCCAATAGAGTAGCCCATTGCATGACAGCAGCGGGTTTCCTCTCTCACCTGTGTAGTCCTGAGCTATATGTGTGATGCTGTATAACCATTATTAAAATGTGTTGAGTGAGTCCTTCCTTGATAAAGATGAAGATTATTGTTTTATTAATGATAAAGTTTTTCATTCATGTCAGTAAGAGATTTTTGATAATTTGAAAGTTAAATGATTTAGTTTTTATCACAATATAGATGAAATTGAGAGATTTCTTGTTTCAACGTACTCTAATAATTATTGATAACTGATTTGTGTGAGTTATTAAATACAGTACCCACTAAAAATGAAGATTGTATATTATGTAGTACCTATTTTCAGCTGGTGGTTAAATGTATTTATTCACAGTTTATGATTTATTAACAGTATTGTCTACTTGTATGATTATTATGCAATATTTTTTAATGTTCTGCGTTACCAATCTAAATGACTGCATGCCTGTGTGTGTTGTGTAGGATCGTGAAGACTTTCAACTGAGGAAGACCCAGGTGATCGGTCTGCTCAACGAGCACGGTCAGCAGCTGGTTCACGCGTCAGTGAACGCGTGTATCTTCTGTCTACCGTCCTACATGATCCCTGACGTCGCCGACGTCCTCTACGAACTCATGCTCATAGACAGGCCGGTGAGTAACATGTTAGACTCATGTTCATAGACAGTGAGTAATGTGTTAAGACTCATGCTCATAGACAGGCCAGTGAGTAACGTGTTAGAATCATGTTCATAGACAGGCCGGTGAGTAACGTGTTAGGCTCATGTTCATAGACAGTGAGTAATGTGTTAGACTCATCTTGATAGACATGCTGGTGAGTAATGTTAAAACTCATGTTGATAAGACAGGCCGGTGAGTAACAAGCCTGCAATTAAGAAAATTACCGCGGAAAAATAATGTCCACAGCATTTTCCATGACAGTTTTATTGTTTGCAACTCTGGTTTGTAAGTAAATCTGAGTGATGAGTTTGTTATTTGTTTTGTTTGCCAGTATGCTGTAAGATTCATTTGTACAAGTGGCGGTATTCATTGACTGAAAGTGACATAACAGTTAACATGCGAATGACATGTGCCCGATCAAGAACAGTGGAGTTGTAAGGGGATGACACTTTATATGCAGCGTTTGCAGTCCACAGTGACGTGCCAGTTCAATCTTTATATTGTAATTATATTACATCAACTACTCAAAAGAATTTAAGGCTCAGACGATATTTTCTACATTATTTTCTGAATGTCAGTTATATTAGCTAGACCATAATGTCACGCATGGTATTGTTCCATTTTGACGAAAGTGGGTCTAAGCAACCCATAAATGAATTAAAATCCACTGTCACTGACACTGTCGACTAGTTCTAATGGCGAAAACATGCTTACATTTGCACGTAAATTAGGGCGAAAGCGAAAGGTCTGCTAAGTGCCCATAACTTGCTTTTTCACAAAGCGCTTCATTTGCACGCTTTGCACGTGTATTCCATGTTCCCAATGCTGAATTTCCATATAATTGGAGCTTGCGTTCGTGTACGGTGCACACTCCAAATTCGACAATGGTACGACTTCAACTGACTATCGAAGATCGAGGAAGGGCTATTGCTTGGCTTCAGGATGGCAATACGCAAAGAAATGTTGCTCTGAGACTTGGTGTCAGTCAGAGTGTCGTTGGCCGACTGTGGCAATGGTAACAAGCAACGAATTCTGTTCGAAATCGTCCACGTTCGGGAAGACCCCGAAGCACTACAAATAGAGAGGACCGCTACATCACCAATATGGCTCTACGTCAACGCACAACCACTGCATGCCGATTACGTGACAATCTGCGGACTGCGACTGGAACTCGAGTGTCTGATCAAACCATACGCAATCGTCTGAGAGCCAATAATCTACGCTGCCGTCGCCAGGCTGTTCGACCACCACTCCTACCACGTCACCGAACGGCCAGACGTCACTGGTGCACACTTCATCTGTGGTGGCAACGTGTTCAGTGGGGTCGAGTGATGTTCACTGATGAGTCCAGGTTTAGTCTCCAGTTCAACGACGGTCGGGTTCGTGTCTACAGACGTCCTGGGGAGCGCTTCGCTGACGTTAACGTTAGACAACGTCACCGGTTCGGTGGTGGCAGCGTCATGGTGTGGGGCGGCATCTCTATCCACCACAGGACCCCCCTCTATGTGGTGGATGGCAATCTGAATGGAATCCGCTATCTGAATGAGATTATCCGGCCGTTGGTTCTCCCAGGCCTTCAGCAGATTGGCGGCGGGGCAGTTTTGCAGGATGACAATGCCAGACCCCACCGCGCCAGGGTGGTAACGGACTTTCTCAGACAACAAGGTATCGCCAGGATGGATTGGCCAGCATATTCGCCTGACTTGGCCCCAATAGAGTACGCCTGGGACGAATTAGGCAGGAGAGTTCGGGATAACCATGCCCCTCCGGCCAACCTTCATGATCTGGGTCAACTTCTTATGGCAGAGTGGCAGGCCATTCCCCAAGAGTTCTTCAGATGTCTGATCAACAGCATGAGGCAACAATGTGTCGAGTGTATTCGCACCAGGGGTGGATTCACACACTATTAAATGAATGTTCTAATGTGTAAAATCCATGTTTGACAACCTTCAACTTTGACAGCATGTCATGTGACTTTCTTGTATACAGTGATGTTTATTTGTGGGTTTTTGTAAATATGGAACAATAAATTACATTTTTGGTGTAGTTTACATCATCAATCTAATACACTTAAATTTTGACCCTTAAATTCTTTTGAGTAGTATATTAGGAAGGCTGTCACCAAGACCAAATACCCTCCTTTCAAATCTAAGTAAATCGGTAAAGTTTTTTTCTTTTGGGTTAGGCCACTAGGCACCAGAAAAGGGTAGTATATTTTGTCAATATAAATTACAGAATTTGTTTTATTAAACTATCGGAACGATCTCTCTTTATATATGTATATCTACAAATATCTCATCATCATGCCGACCATAACACTTCAAGTGACTGAAAATAAGACATCCATACTTCGCCATAGCCACGGTTCAACAATATATAAGCTGTCACCCCATGCAATCCAGTGGTCCCTGCAATGCACATGTTACGAACAGTTAACGGAGTTCAATGACCTAGTTAGAACTCACTTAATGCTGGTAATTTACATACATTTTCAATCATGCCCGATGGTGTTGAGATTTAGATACTATATAATAACGGTGCAGAACAATAAGGAAAAAATACATCTTGAAAAAAAATCCAATATAGTCCACAGCAAAAAAATTCCACGGAGAATGAAAAACTCCACTGCATTGCCGATAGCCGCGGAGAATGAAAAACTCCACTGCATTGCCGATAGCCGAGGAGAATGAAAAACTCCACTGCATTGCCGATAGCCGCGGAGAATGAAAAACTCCACTGCATTGCTGATGGCCGCGGGCAATTGCAGGGGTTGGAGTAACATGTTAAACTATTGTTGATAGAAAGTGAGTGTCACGTACCAAAGACTATGGAAAAGATAACTCAACAAAAATGAAATATTATATATTTAATACAAAAAAACACAACTATATATATATATATATATATATACATACATATACACGCACACCAAAACCCCACATTCACTCACCACCCATCTCATTCGTCCCAGTCATCCATCAATCCAACCCCATGTTGAAAAAAACTACAAAAATAAACATAATCACAGTACTTCAGTTTGTTCTAGAACATTTTCCGAAATGAAAATTACTCAGCGTTACAAACGTTCCAAATATAAAAATAACTCCGGAATCCACACCACCCTGGTTGTTCGTATACACATCCTGATTCCGACCTCATGAAGTCCAATCGCGGGAATCCAACCTCGGGAATCCAACCGTGGGAATCCATCCTCGGGCCAATCCAACCTTGGGCCAATCCAACCTTTCGCCAATCCAACCTCGGGAATCCAACCATATGAGTCCACTCATATCAATCCAAGGGTTCAGTCTCCACCCCAACCTCAGGATTCTACACCTGGGACCACCCGGTCTTAACACCGTGAGAAATACAAGAGCACCTTCCTCCTTAACGAAAATGATAACTCTGCCCAACACCTAATAATTCTTTCAATTTACGCATTTCCCCGACACAATTAGTACGTGCTTTCCATGAATTTCCCATCCCAATACAATGCACCATTTTCCCTGTGTCTTCCACTGCTCATCCACACACTGCCGTGCAACATACTACACCACACAACAAAAGTCACGCACACAAATTAAATTCACTTATTTAGAATGCCCGTCAACAAAAGTAACGCATATATAAAATATGACATGTGACAGTGAGTAATGTCTTAAACTCATCCTGGATAGACAGGTTGGTGAGTAATGTGTTAAACTCATGTTGATAGACAGGCCAGTGAGTAATGTGTTAAACTCATGTTGATAGACAGGCCAATGAGTAATGTGTTAAACTCATGTTGATAGACAGGCCAATGAGTAATGTGTTAAACTCATGTTGATAGACAGGCCAGTCAATAATGTGTTAAACTGATGTTGATAGACAGGCCAGTCAATAATGTGTTAAACTGATGTTGATAGAAAGGCCAGTCAATAATGTGTTAAACTCATGTTGATAGAAAGGCCAGTCAATAATGTGTTAAACTGATGTTGATAGAAAGGCCAGTGAATAATGTGTTAAACTCATGTTGATAGAAAGGCCAGTGAATAATGTGTTAAACTCATGTTGATAGAAAGGCCAGTCAATAATGTGTTAAACTGATGTTGATAGAAAGGCCAGTGAATAATGTGTTAAACTCATGTTGATAGAAAGGCCAGTGAATAATGTGTTAAACTCATGTTGATAGAAAGGCCAGTCAATAATGTGTTAAACTGATGTTGATAGAAAGGCCAGTGAATAATGTGTTAAACTCATGTTGATAGAACAGTGAGTATCATGTATGAACTCATGTTGATAGACAGGTTAGTCTAAGCAATTACCTATACAAACACAGTGGTGTACACTACAGGGTGCAGAAATGCGAGTAAAAATTCTGATGGACGAGTTTAATAATGCAACTACCAGTCCGATGGGTGATCCGTCTTTTTCTGACTGACTGTACATTTCATTTATTATTATTTTAATTTTTTACATTAAATCTGCAACTCCGCATCAGTCATGGCTGAATTCAAAACCATTTAAACAAACAGTTCAGAATGATGAAGAAATAGTTCAGTACAAACTAATTCATGTACCACATTGCTGACTTTGGAGTTCCGAACTGCGCAGACACGACATTCCATAAACGGGTTATAGCGAAAACGGATAACTGCCCCAAACGAAAACAGAACCAAATTGGACAGAACCAAAATCTATGGCTATATGACTACATATATACGGAACCAAAAATTAAAAAAATGTATGGCTAAAACTGTATTAAGAGTTATGAATATCTTCAATAAAACAACAGCTATAGTAATTATTTATTACTTTGTAACACTGTTTTCCCCCAATACATTGAAATGCTGTTATAGCTAAAACAAAATATGAAAAATTAAATAAAAAGGTACCATTTTCATCAATACACTTAGTGCCATTATAGTCCAATCGGTTCCATTTTGGCCTACAAAAATGGTTCCGTTTTGATAGTGATTCTGATTTAGCCTCATTCCTGGAAACAGAGACATTAAAAGGTCAATAGTTCCTAAAAAGTATTTGTTTATGTTCAAAGTATGTTGCCGGTGTTTTGAATGTATTTTTTGTTAAATACTTGCAAGATGCTACTTGAATTTTGTAAATTGTTGATACTCTGTGTTGTTACTGTTGATACTCTGTGTTGATAATCTGTGTTACTGTTGATATTCTGTGTTGTTACTGTTGATACTCTGTTACTGTTGATACTCTGTGTTGTTACTGTTGATATTCTGTGTTACTGTTGATACTCTGTGTTGTTACTGTTGATACTCTGTGTTACTGTTGATACTCTGTATTGTTACTGTTGATACTCTGTGTTGATACTCTGTGTTACTGTTGATACTCTGTTGTTACTGTTGATACTATGAGTTGATACTCTGTTGTTACTGTTGATACTCTGTGTTGATACTGTGTGTTACTGTTGATACTCTGTGTTGATACTATGTGTTACTGTTGATACTCTGTTACTGTTGATACTCTGTGTTGTTACTCTGTGTTGATACTCTGTGTTACTGTTGATACTATGTGTTGTTACTGTTGATACTCTGTGTTACTGTTGATACTCTGTGTTACTGTTGATACTCTGTGTTGTTACTGTTGATACTCTGTGTTACTGTTGATACTCTGTATTACTGTTGATATTATGTGTTGATACTGTGTGTTACTGTTGATACTCTTGTGTTGATACTCTGTGTTGTTACTGTTGATACTATGTGTTGATACTATGTGTTACTGTTGATACTCTGTGTTGATACTCTTTGTTACTGTTGATACTCTGTGTTGTTACTGTTGATACTCTGTGTTGTTACTGATGATACTCTGTGTTGATACTCTGTGTTACTGTTGATACTCTGTGTTGATACTATGTGTTACTGTTGATACTCTGTGTTGTTACTGTTGATACTCTGTGTTGTTACTGTTGATACTCTGTGTTGATACTCTGTGTTACTGTTGATACTATGTGTTGATACTCTGTGTTACTGTTGATATTCTGTGTTGATACTCTGTGTTGTTACTGTTGATACTCTGTGTTGATACTATGTGTTACTGTTGATACTCTGTGTTGATACTCTTTGTTACTGTTGATACTCTGTGTTGTTACTGTTGACACTCTGTGTTGATACTGTTGATATTGTTATTTCAGACGTTCTGTGTGTGGCTGGAGACAACTCTGAAGGCTCTACCGACAGAGAGTAGCGGTGGCGCGGTGACCGCGACTCACAAACAGCTGACCGATGTCCACAAGACAATCACAAGGTGATCACAGTCACATGCTGTAGTTACGCTGCCATGTGCTGTAGTTACGCTGTCATGTGCTGTAGTTATGCTCAATGAAGGTTTATTATAACTCTAAGTCAGGAAATTACCACATCAGTCCAATCTATAAATCATTTCAGTCTATAGATGTCTAGTTTGGCACCAGTTTTATCTAGAAATCCGTCTCACCTAGAAATCAGTGTAATTTAGAAATTAGTTTAATCTAGAAATCAGTCTAATCTACAAATCATTCTAATATAGAAATCATTTTAATCTAAAAGTCAGTTTAATTATAGAAAATTAATTGATGACTTGAAGAATAGAAAGTGTCTAAATAGCCATATTATGTTAGCCACCAAATAGGTGGAGTTTAAAATGTGCTGAGATGTTGTTAAACAAATATTCCTTTCCTTTCCCCTTGACAAAGAGGAAGCTGTGTTGTGACCGCTAGGATTGTTTTCACTTCTCTCTCAGGCTAATTATAATTAACATTGTTTGCAGTGCTGAAGAAATGAAGACCGTGTCGCACGCTCTTCGAGAGTTCTCCCGCCTGTACAGATAAAATTACCTCTGTGATATCGCCGTCGCCCACGTCAAGTGCTCTGCTTCGTCATGCCGTACTGGTAGATAGCCGCATCGCAAGTCACCGCACACAGATTCAACTCTGGCTTACAAACTGATCAAAACTCCCATCACAGTCAGCAGGAATTGTGTGGTGGTCCAAGTCTGGAAATCATCTAGATAAGTGTGTGTGTGGTTGTCTGGGTCTGTGATAGGGAACAAGAGGGGTGTTTGTGTCTGGGTGTGTGACAGTGAACAGGAGATTGGGGGGGGGGGGGGGGGTCTGGGTCTGTGACAGGGAACAGGAGATGGGGGGGGGGGGGGGTCTGGGTCTGTGACAGGGAACGAGAGGGGTGTCTGTGTGGCTGCCTGACTAGATCTGACCGTGGACAAGGGGTGTGTGTCTGTCAGTTCAACTCTGTGTCACCATGAATTTAGAGTTATGTGTGTATGTGTGTGTCTGTTAGTTCAAGTCTATGGAGTTATGTATGTGTGTGTCAGTTCAAGTCTGTCTCCATGAATTTAGAGTTATGTATGTATGTGTCTGTAAGTTCAAGTCTGTGTCACCATGAATTTAGAGTTATGTGTGTATGTGTGTGTCTGTTAGTTCAAGTCTATGGAGTTATGTATGTGTGTGTCAGTTCAAGTCTGTCTCCATGCATTTAGAGTTATGTATGTATGTGTCTGTAAGTTCAAGTCTGTGTTACCATGAATTTAGAGTTATGTATGTGTGTGTGTCTGTTAGTTCAAGTCTATGGAGTTATGTATGTGTGTGTCTGTTAGTTCAAGTCTGTCACCATGAATTTAGAGTTATGTATGTATGTGTCTGTAAGTTCAAGTCTGTCTCCATGAATTTAGAGTTATGTATGTATGTGTCTGTAAGTTCAAGTCTGTGTCACCATGAATTTAGATTTATGTATGTGTGTAAGTCTGTCACCATGAATTTAGAGTTATGTATGTATATGTCTGTAAGTTCAAGTCTCTCACCATGAATTTAGAGTTATGTATGTGTGTGTCTGTAAGTTCAAGTCTGTCACCATGAATTTACAGTTATGTATGTGTGTGTCTGTAAGTTCAAGTCTGTCTCCATGAATTTACAGTTATGTATGTGTGTCTGTTTCGCGTTGACCTACTTGTGGTGAGTGAGTGACTGTACATGTGTCTGTATGAGCGTCTGTTTTGTGGTGAGTGAGTGACTACATGTGTCAGTATGAGTGTCTTGTTTCACGTTGACCTACTTGTGGTGAGTGACTACATGTGTCAGTATGAGTGTCTTGTTTCACGTTGACCTACTTGTGGTGAGTGAGTGACTGTACATGTCAGTATGAGTGTCTTGTTTCACGTTGACGTACTTGTGGTGAGTGAGTGACTGTACATGTGTCAGTATGAGTGTCTTGTTTCACGTTGACCTACTTGTGGTGAGTGAGTGACTACATGTGTCAGTATGAGTGTCTTGTTCACGTTGACCTACTTGTGGTGAGTGAGTGACTACATGTGTCAGTATGAGTGTCTTGTTTCACGTTGACCTACTTGTGGTGAGTGAGTGACTACATGTGTCAGTATGAGTGTCTTGTTTCGTGTTGACCTACTTGTGGTGAGTGAGTGACTACATGTGTCAGTATGAGTGTCTTGTTTCGAGTTGACCTACTTGTGGTGAGTGAGTGACTACATGTGTCAGTATGAGTGTCTTGTTTCACGTTGACCTACTTGTGGTGAGTGAGTGACTGTACATTTGTCTGTATGAGTGTCTTGTTTCACTTTGACCTACTTGTGGTGAGTGAGTGACTACATGTGTCAGTATGAGTGTCTTGTTTCACGTTGACCTACTTGTGGTGAGTGAGTGACTGTACATGTGTCTGTATGAGTGTCTTGTTTCACGTTGACCTACTTGTGGTGAGTGAGTGACTACATGTGTCAGTATGAGTGTCTTGTTTCGAGTTGACCTACTTGTGGTGAGTGAGTGACTACATGTGTCAGTATGAGTGTCTTGTTTCGAGTTGACCTACTTGTGGTGAGTGAGTGACTACATGTGTCAGTATGAGTGTCTTGTTTCGAGTTGACCTACTTGTGGTGAGTGAGTGACTACATGTGTCAGTATGAGTGTCTTGTTTCACGTTGACCTACTTGTGGTGAGTGAGTGACTGTACATTTGTCTGTATGAGTGTCTTGTTTCACTTTGACCTACTTGTGGTGAGTGAGTGACTACATGTGTCAGTATGAGTGTCTTGTTTCACGTTGACCTACTTGTGGTGAGTGAGTGACTGTACATGTGTCTGTATGAGTGTCTTGTTTCACGTTGACCTACTTGTGGTGAGTGAGTGACTACATGTGTCAGTATGAGTGTCTTGTTTCGAGTTGACCTACTTGTGGTGAGTGAGTGACTACATGTGTCAGTATGAGTGTCTTGTTTCACGTTGACCTACTTGTGGTGAGTGAGTGACTGTACATGTGTCTGTATGAGTGTCTTGTTTCACGTTGACCTACTTGTGGTGAGTGAGTGACTGTACATGTGTCAGTATGAGTGTCTTGTTTCACGTTGACCTACTTGTGGTGAATGAGTGACTGTACATGTGTCTGAGTGTATGTCCATGCTCTTGTCACAGTCACCTACAGGTGTGTGTGAATGCACATGTATATATGCGTGTGTTTGTGTATATACACACGTGTGTGTGTATATATACACACGTGTGTGTGTGTGTGTGAATGCACATGTATATATGCATGTGTGTGTGTATATACACACGTGTGTGTGTACTGTGTGTGTGTGAATGCACATGTATATATGCATGTGTGTGTGTGTGTATGTATCCTGTGTGTGTGAATGGACATGTATGTATGCATGCGTGTGTGTGTGTGTGTATACCGTGTGTGTGTGTATGTACATACTGTGTGTGTGTGTGTATGTACATATACTGTGTGTGTGCGTGTGTATGCACATGTATATATGCGTGTGTTTGTATATACACGTGTGTATGTATATTGTGTGTGTGTGTGTGTACATGTGTGTATGCATGTGTGGCATTCCAGGTCTCTGTCACAGTGGATGTGTGTGCAAGTCTTTGCTGTGGTGATCAGAGATTTCTCTGCCTTAGGTTTGCGTTATGGTGATCTGACTTTTGTGTGCAAACCAATACAGCCTGAGTCAGATCTGTGGCTTGCAGACATTTGTGTGTGCACACCAATACAGCCTGAGTCAGATCTGTGGCTTGCAGACATTTGTGTGTGCAAACCAATACAGCCTGAGTCAGATCTGTGGCTTGCAGACATTTGTGTGTGCACACCAATACAGCCTGAGTCGAATCTGTTGCTTGCAGACATTTGTGTGTGCAAACCAATACAGCCTGAGTCGGATCTGTGGCTTGCAGACAGTTGTGTGTGCACACCAATACAGCCTGAGTCGGATCTGTGGCTTGCAGACAGTTGTGTGTGCACACCAATACAGCCTGAGTTTGTGGCATTCTCTACACAGTGCTAGTCAGTTTCCTTGCGATTCTCTGTTCAATGTCTTCTCGTCCACAGCCGTCGGCTAAGATTTCAGTGATATTTTATTGGCCTTTGTCGAATCCACAGAACACTGACATTTGTATGGATTTGACACCACATGTCACCAGTGACTGCATTTTGGCTTTGGCATGAGTTTGTGTGTATTTTATCACTATTGACTGGCTATGCCTTGTGACATGCTTGTTTGTGTATGCATGCCAATACCTATTGTGTGTTGTAACCATGACTACAGATAATAAGTGACATCCTTAGATCCTCATTCATTTCATGTTCATGTAGAATAACATTTCCAGTTTTTTCATCTTTAGTGGGATGTGTAGGTGTTTTCTGTTTGGTGGTGTAGATGTTTTCTGTTTGGTGGTGTAGATGTTTTCTGTTTGGTGGTGTAGATGTTATGGTACCTGAGAGTTATGGCCATCACAGAGTGGGCTAGTATCTTGATCTGAACTGACACAAAGTTTTTCCTTACACACAGCATCACTAATGGCTTCTAGATGAAAGACGATGGTCACAGAATTAATATGCCTATACTGGCCAGTCCTTTAGTTATTTGTTAACTTTAAAACTAAATAGAGTTAAAACCAGACAATAACTGTTTTGCCAAGTTGTAGTCAAATATCAGGTCATGACATTATGTATATTTTCATTTACAATGAAGGCTTTTTGAGTTTTACAACAAATTAAAAATCCTGCATTAAATTTCTGTTTGGCAAAGAGGAAAAAGACCATTGAGTTAACTCCCTTGAATAGTGACATTTGTTGTGATTTTCCTCAACTGCAGCTGTGTAGTGACATACTGAAAGTAACCAAGAATGACATTATGTATAACGGTGCCATCCTTGTTTTAGAATAAAATTTGGAATGTTTAGCGTAGGTATTTTATCAAACATTTTGTGAGACTTATGTGAAAGCAAAAGCAGGAATAACACTTTTAACTCAGTTCATCTTGCAACTAATATGGTTTTGCTGGGTAATTTGATAAGCATACAACTAATATGGTTTTGCTGGGTCATTTGATAAGCATACAACTAATATGGTTTTGCTGGGTCATTTGATAAGCATACAACTAATATGGTTTTGCTGGGTAATTTGATAAGCATACATTTCATGTAATTTCCTTTGAATGCAAGATATTTATTTGAATTATGCTGTCAGTTTTACAAGATTTTCCAGACACTAATTTTCATCTTGCCTCAGCAAAGTTAGAAGTGAGTGATAACAATTTTTATAAACTGATCAGCTTACTACTCACATAGCTAGATTGTGGGGTCAGGGAAGTTTTGTTACTAGGAAAACGGTTATAGCATTACTGGAGTTGTCCTACTAAGAGATATGTTCGAGATTTTCACTGGTGTTGTTTTCTGGGTCGTAAGAGAGGAGAAAGTGATGTAACTATGAAATGGCGTCTCATTAAGTACTGAAGGAATGGATGCTGTAACTATGAAATGGCGTCTCATTAAGTACTGAAGGAATGGATGCTGTAACTGTGAAATGGTGTCTCATTAAGTACTGAAGGAATGGATGCTGTAACTGTGAAATGGCGTCTCATTAAGTACTGAAGGAATGGATGCTGTAACTGTGAAATGGCGTCTCTTTAAGTACTGAAGGAATGGATGCTGTAACTGAAATGGCGTCTCATTAAGTACTGAAGGAATGGATGCTGTAACTGTGAAATGGCGTCTCATTAAGTACTGAAGGAATGGATGCTGTAACTGTGAAATGGCGTCTCATTAAGTACTGAAGTAATGGATGCTGTACAGAATGTTTTAAATACTGTACAAACTGTATAGACGTCTAAGCACATTGTTCAGTTGTACATAAATATTTTATACATATTTTACACCTATCTGCCAAAACAACAGTTTTAACACTGGTTTGAATGTTTTGTTCTTTACAGTAAACCATTCCGTATCATTTGAGGGTGGTGATGGTTCATTATGAGGAGAACGTGTTATTTTCTACATCACAGTATAGTCATGTTCGAGGGATTTTCTGGTCTGCTTTAAATCTTTTTTTCTTTAACAGGTTCCTATGACCTCATGTTCAGTTAATGGATAACTGAAATGTTTATGTCATAGGTTTCTGTTATCTATGTTTACACAGGCGTCTATGAATTGAACATTTGTAGAAGCTGCTCATAAGTTACGCTAAAACAGTTGAGGTAAACCATTTCATTTTGCATAATGTATAATGTAATGATTTCATAAACTTAACCAATGAAAAATACTTGAACAAAGCAAGACGATGAAAATGATCATTCCCGTGAGTAAGGATAGTAAAATGTAGATTTGTTTTTCATTAGTTTCTTTAGGCAGTTGGGTATTCTGACAACAAGCTTACCCCAAATCATCAGTGAATTCAATTCTTTTATTGCCTTAATCTACAAGCTTATCAGATTGACGGTGATTCAGTTTGGTGACATTAGCATGTTACCGATAGTTGGACTGTAGATTGAAGTGATTCAGTTTGGTAACAGCAGGTTACAGGTAGCTAGTTGGACTGTAGATTGAAGTGATTCAATTTGGTAACATTAGCAGGTTACAGATAGCTAGTTGGACTGTAGATTGGAGTGATTCAGTTTGGTGACATTAGCAGGTTACAGATAGTTAGCTGGACTGTAGATTGAAGTGATTCAGTTTGGTGACATTAGCAGGTTACAGATAGTTAGTTGGACTGTAGATTGAAGTGATTCAGTTTGGTGACATTAGCAGGTTACAGATAGCTAGTTGGACTGTAGATTGAAGTGATTCAATTTGGTGACATTAGCAGGTTACAGGTAGTTGGACTAGATTGAAGTGATTCAGTTTGGTGACATTAGCAGGTTACAGATAGTTGGACTGTAGATTGAAGTGATTCAGTTTGGTGACATTAGCAGGTTACAGATAGCTAGTTGGACTGTAGATTGAAGTGATTCAATTTGGTGACATTAGCAGGTTACAGGTAGTTGGACTAGATTGAAGTGATTCAGTTTGGTGACATTAGCAGGTTACAGATAGTTGGACTGTAGATTGAAGTGATTCAGTTTGGTGACATTAGCAGGTTACAGATAGTTGGACTGTAGATTGAAGTGATTCAGTTTGGTGACATTAGCAGGTTACAGATAGCTAGTTGGACTGTAGATTGAAGTGATTCAATTTGGTGACATTAGCAGGTTACAGGTAGTTGGACTAGATTGAAGTGATTCAGTTTGGTGACATTAGCAGGTTACAGATAGCTAGTTGGACTGTAGATTGTTTATCATACATTAGCAGGTTACAGATAGTTAGACTGTAGATTGATGTGATTCAGTTTGGTGACATTAGCAGGTTACATATAGCTAGTTGGACTGTAGATTGTTTATCATACATTAGCAGGTTACAGATAGTTGGACTGTAGATTGATGTGATTCAGTTTGGTGACATTAGCATGTTACATATAGCTAGTTGGACTGTAGATTGTTTATCATACCTTAGCAGGGCCCATATTTTCGAAGCAATCTTAGCCTACGAAATCGTAAAAGCATCGTAAACTATGACGTCACTATGGCATGTGCTGTAGTGACGTCACAACGTCACGATGGTTTTATGATTTCGTAGCACTAAGCTTCGAAAATATGGGCCCAGGTTACAGATAGCTAGTTGGACTGTAGATTGTTTATCATACATTAGCAGGTTACAGATAGCTAGTTGGACTGTAGATTGTTTATCATACATTAGCAGGTTACAGATAGCTAGTTGGACTGTAGATTGTTTATCATACATTAGCAGGTTACAGATAGCTAGTTGGACTGTAGATTGTTTATCATAAACTGTTGTTCTATGTGGTATTTGTGAAAGCCTCAGCTCTACCCATGTGTATGTGTTTTGTTTTGAACTGTTAAACAAGCCCGGGTAATTTGACTGGCTGTTCACTGTGAGAACGGCATGCTGGACTCTGAACATATGTGTTTTGTTATATTTATTGTGTACATAATGACAGTATTAATATGAGGGGAGAACAGTGTTTTATTCTCATGCTGATCGTATTTTATTTGTCATCATCCACCTTATTCTTTTAATAGTTTTTATTTCCCATGTTCCCAGTATCTAGACAACTCCCTGTATGTTCAGTTTGAGTATTTCGTTTTAACACGGATGATGGCAAAATGTGATATAATTGTGCTGTAGCATGTGACCAGTGAAAGACAGGTGATTGTTTGCCTTTGACACACTTTTCTGTCACCATGTACAAATGTATCTGTGTTCCTTCTAGACTCAGTCTGTTCAGTCGTTTCTTTGGGTTATTCGTGTAGAGCAGGAAAAATCAAAACATTTACTTTTAGTATTCTTAGCCAATGTCAAAACATAGAGAGAGTTACAGACTTTTACTGTAGATCTGAAAATATCAAAACATTTATTTACAACTTGTTTCTAAGCTAATATGAAGTGGATGTGACACACATAAGTTACTTAACTTGTTTCTAAGCTAGTATGAAGCTAATGTGACATGTAGAGAGACAAATTACTGAACTTTTTTTCTAAGCTGGTATGAAGCTAATATTTCAGGTTGCCAGAGAAGATACAGAATATGTTAGTATGAAGTTAATATAACAGGTATAGAGACAAGTTATCTATCATGTTTCTTAGCTAGTATGAAGTTAATATGACAGGTATAGAGACAAATTATCTATCATGTTTCTTAGCTAGTATGAAGTTAATATGACAGGTATAGAGACAAATTATCTATTGTGTTTTTAAGCTAGTAGGTTGGAGAAAAGTCTGAACATCGTTGTTGCCCCCATTTTCATGTAATATTCTGAACAAAGAATCGTAGGACTGAATGAATAAGTTACTGTTCATGAGCCTTCTTGTATTTGGTATGCATAATCTTCACAATACAAACTACTGTAAAGTACATATTATTTGTGGGAGTAAATGTTCGCAAGTTGGAAATTTCTGCCATTTCATGATTGCCAAAAACATTTCTTTAATTATTTTTTTACATGTATAAATTGATATTCTGATACATAGTGTTAAATTCAGACGAACACTCATTATTATCCTTTTCAGGACAACTCGACCAACACAGTATACGTGGTGCGTGGATGTAGTTTGATGGATGTTTCCCAACAGTGAAATACACACTATACCAGTAATTCTCTTTTAATGCTTCTCAGTGGTGGTGGTTTTTTTACATAAATTCTCGAAAGCCTTTTAACTTGTTTAAGTTTACAAATGCACTACACAGTGTCCCTCATTTTGATTGGCCAGTTGAAACTGACACATTGTACTTGTTTCCAAAAGTGTGCCAACCTTGTTCTTTGTGTGTTCTACAAGCTGTTGATTGTGATGTATATCAATGGTCTTCAAATTTGTGATACAAGTATATTACCTTTGTCTTGTTGGTTGTATTTTTTTTTATGGAATTTGTTTGTAATTATTTTCATTGTGTAATTTTCGTGGTCAAATTTAAATTGCCAAAAACATAAAAAATGCACATGCATAAATAATAGCTGTTTTATAGTTGCTGTAGTAGTAATAGCTGAAGTGTACTTATTCCCCTTGTCTGAAGTGTACAAGCCTAAGAGTTGTTTCCCTGATTCTGTTGGACTGTGATGGTGAAGAATGTACATTGATGTTCCTGTGTGGGGGCGTGAGAGCTCAACAAAGCTATGTGTGAACATTGATGTTCCTGTGTGGGGGTGTGAGAACTGAACAAAGCTATGCATGAACATTGATGTTCCTGTGTGGGGGTGTGAGAGCTCAACAAAGCTATGCATGAACATTGATGTTCCTGTGTGGGGGTGTGAGAGCTCAACAAAGCTATGCATGAACATTGATGTTCCTGTGTGGATGTGTGAGAGCTGAACAAAGCTATGTGTGAACATTGATGTTCCTGTGTGGATGTGTGAGAACTGAACAAAGCTATGTGTGAAGTGATGAGAGCTCAACAAAGTGTGAACATTGATGTTCCTGTGTGGATGTGTGGAACTGAACAAAGCTATGTGAGAGCTCAACAAAGCTATGCATGAACATTGATGTTCCTGTGTGGATGTGTGAGAACTGAACAAAGCTATGTGTGAACATTGATGTTCCTGTGTGGGGGTGTGAGAGCTCAACAAAGCTATGCATGAACATTGATGTTCCTGTGTGGATGTGTGAGAACTGAACAAAGCTATGTGTGAAGTGTGAGAGCTGAACAAAGCTATGCGTGAACATTGATGTTCCTGTGTGGATGTGTGAGAGCTGAACAAAGCTATGTGTGAACATTGATGTTCCTGTGTGGGTGTGTCAGAACTGAACAAAGCTATGCATGAACACTTCAGCTGTGTTACAAGTTTTTCTTAATTCCATGATGCTTGTTTATGCTGGGTGTTCCTGGACTTTTGTTTACTACTGCAGTTCCGTACCTGTAACTCAGTTTTATGCAGGTTAATGAAGGTAATAAGGTTTCCTAGATTCATCCATTCCTCCCAACGTCACACTGTTGTGTTAACTGTCAATTATCTTTGTCAGTCTACTAAGGCAACTACAAAATTTACACTTGGGAACAATGTAACTTGAATTATTTTGTGAGGATAGGTGTCAGGTTGGGGATTCAAATCATATCTGACTGAAGTTGCACATGAGAAATGCGGCTCCTTGAGGCCATGCAGTTATTTCGTTAAATGAAAGTCCTGGTATTTTAATCCTCATGAATCTCAAGCTAATGACAGTGATGTATTTCACTGGAATACAGTTGAAGCAGGCAAATTATTTTTCATAAATCCACACTTTATCATACATTCTTCATAAATGTCTTTGGAAGAGTAAGCAATGTCTTGTTTATAACTTTGATATGATTGTAGATAATTTTGTATTAAACCAACAAAAAAAGAACTATGTTCCTACATTTCAAAATATAGTCTATATCTATATAGAACTAGATTTAGTTTGTACCATGTGAATTAATGTGCTAATATTGTGTAAATGTAAGAGATGAATCAACCTGCACTGAGTAAATTTGAACTCAAGCCTTTATTGGTTTTAGTTTCGGATACAATGATCTTGCTAAAGTATTTTGTCATTCATATGTCACTTATTTAGATTTTAAATGTTAAGATTGTTAATGTTTTATGATTTACAGCATTGTATTATAATTGTACAACATCTTGAGACCCTGTGAAACAGTTAATCGTGTACACAATCACCTGGCCTAATTGGTGAACACTGAAGACACAAATTTTCATTTATACTTGAGGCTTCCCAACACCAATGTCACTAATAAAGTTGTGGTTTAGGAGTTGTCATTAAGTGGTCTTTAATATGCTTCTCAACAGTGTTTGAATTTTTGAAATGCCAGTGAAGTCAAAATGTTGTTCTGTCATGGGTTAGGATTTCTGAGGAAATTAATCAATTACTGGTTGGGGAAAGGAGGGGGGGGGGGGGGGGGGTCTGTTAAGTATTGTGCTATGCTTCACAAGTTGCTACATTAATAAGTAAACAGTGATGTAGTGCCTTAAGATTCACCTAATGGCCAAGTATATTGCTGATCTGCCCCAGATGATTAGACGGACCTGATGATGGCCAAGTTCATTGCCGATCTGCCCCAGATAATAAGATTGACCTGATAATGGCCTAGGGTATTGCTGATCTGCTCCAGATAAGTTTGAGCTGATGGCCGAGATTTGTGCCGATCTGCCCCAGATGATAAGATTGACCTGATAATGGTCACATTCAGTGCCAATGTGCCTCAGATAATAGGATTGACCTGACAGTCAAGTGTATTGCCACTCTGCCCCAGATGATAAAATTGACCTGATGGCCAAATGTATTGCCGATCTGCCCCAGATAAGATTGACCTGATGGCCAAGTGTATTGCTGATTTGCCCCAGATCATAAGATTGATCTGATGGCCAAGTGCATTGCCGATCTGCCCCAGATGATAAGATTGACCTGATGACCGAGGTTGTTGGCCATCTTCCCCAGATATTAAGACCTTTGTTTGTGTGATGTTTTTCACCAGTGACCCGTTGTGAACAATTTAATAACAACCCGACAACAGAGGATGTTTTCGTTTCGTATTCTCCATCATGTCATCTTATTTATACTGAAATAAATCTTATTTCTACTGCTGCCATTGTCTGGTTGTTTTGTTTCATTGACCTCTGAGCTTCGATTAGTCTAAATCCAGCCATGGTATGTTAGCTGTTCCATCTGTTAATAACTGCATTTGAAAACCTTTCATTATAAGCATATGTAGCATTAGTCATGTTTCCTTTCGTTCACCATAGATAACATTGTGTAATGTCGATTTATCATATACCACATGTGTGATGTTGATTTGCCATATACGACGTTATACAACTGATTCATCATAATAACTTATTTCTGTGCTTATATCCAATTAAGCTTCAAACGCGCTATCCTCGACATACACCTTCAATTGTCTGGGCTGTCTTTAAAGGACAGTGGGCTAGAAGTAAGGCTGGGTTTACCCTCGACACATGCCTTCAATTGTCTGGGCTGTCTTTAAAGGACAGTGGGCTAGAGTTAAGGCTGGGGTTACCCTCGACACATGCCTTCAATTGTCTGGGCTGTCTTTAAAGGACAATGGGCTAGTGGTAAGGCTGGAGCTACCCTCGACACATGCCCTCAATTGTCTGGGCTGTCTTTAAAGGACAGTGGGCTAGGTTTACCCTCGACACATGCCCTCAATTGTCTGGGCTGTTTTTAAAGGACAGTGGGCTAGAGTTAAGGCTGGGTTTACCCTCGACACATGCCCTCAATTGTCTGGGCTGTTTTTAAAGGACAGTGGGCTAGAGGTAAGACTGGGTTTACCCTCGACACATGCCCTCAATTGTCTGGGCTGTCTTTAAAGGACTGGGCTAGTGGTAAGGCTGGAGCTACCCTCGACACATGCCCTCAATTGTCTGGGCTATCTATAAGGGACAGTGGGCTAGAGGTATGGCTGGGTTTACCCTCGACACATGCCCTCAATTGTCTGGGCTGTCTTTAAAGGACAGTGGGCTAGAGGTAAGGCTGGGTTTACCCTCGACACATGCCCTCAATTGTCTGGGTTGTCTTTAAAGGCTAGTGGTAAGGCTGGGTTTACCCTCGACACATGCCCTCAATTGTCTGGGCTGTCTTTAAAGGACAGTGGGCTAGAGTTAAGGCTGGGTTTACCCTCAACACATGCCTTCAATTGTCTGGGCTGTCTTTAAAGGACTGGGCTAGAGTTAAGGCTGGGTTTACCCTCGACACATGCCCTTAATTGTCTGGGCTGTCTTTAAAGGACAGTGGGCTAGTGGTAAGGCTGGGTTTACCCTCGACACATGCCCTCAATTGTCTGGGCTGTCTTTAAAGGACAGTGGGCTAGAAGCAAGGCTGGGTTTACCCTCGACACATGCCTTCAATTGTCTGGGCTGTCTTTAAAGGACAGTGGGCTAGAGTTGAGGCTGGGGTTACCCTCGACACATGCCTTCAATTGTCTGGGCTGTCTTTAAAGGACAGTGGGCTAGAGTTGAGGCTGGGGTTACCCTCCACACATGCCTTCAATTGTCTGGGCTGTCTTTAAAGGACAGTGGGTTAGAAGCAAGGCTGGGTTTACCCTCGACACATGCCTTCAATTGTCTGGGCTGTCTTTAAAGGACAGTGGGCTAGAAGCAAGGCTGGGTTTACCCTCGACACATGCCTTCAATTGTCTGGGCTGTCTTTAAAGGACAGTGGGCTAGAAGCAAGGCTGGGTTTACCCTCGACACATGCCTTCAATTGTCTGGGCTGTCTTTAAAGGACTGGGCTAGAGTTAAGGCTGGGTTTACCCTCGACACATGCCCTTAATTGTCTGGGCTGTCTTTAAAGGACAGTGGGCTAGTGGTAAGGCTGGGTTTACCATCGACACATGCCCTCAATTGTCTGGGCTGTCTTTAAAGGACAGTGGGCTAGAGTTAAGGATGGGTTTACCCTCGACACATGCCCTTAATTGTCTGGGCTGTCTTTAAAGGACAGTGGGCTAGAGTTAAGGCTGGGTTTACCTTCGACACATGCCCTTAATTGTCTGGGCTGTCTTTAAAGGACAGTGGGCTAGAAGCAAGGCTGGGTTTACCCTCGACACATGCCTTCAATTGTCTGGGCTGTCTTTAAAGGACTGGGCTAGAGTTAAGGCTGGGTTTACCTTCGACACATGCCCTTAATTGTCTGGGCTGTCTTTAAAGGACAGTGGGCTAGAGTTGAGGCTGGGGTTACCCTCGACACATGCCTTCAATTGTCTGGGCTGTCTTTAAAGGACAGTGGGCTAGAGTTGAGGCTGGGGTTACCCTCGACACATGCCTTCAATTGTCTGGGCTGTCTTTAAAGGACAGTGGGCTAGAGTTGAGGCTGGGGTTACCCTCGACACATGCCTTCAATTGTCTGGGCTGTCTTTAAGGGACAGTGGGCTAGAGTTGAGGCTGGGGTTACCCTCGACACATGCCTTCAATTGTCTGGGCTGTCTTTAAGGGACAGTGGGCTAGAGTTGAGGCTGGGGTTACCCTCGACACATGCCCGCAATTGTCTGGGCTATCTTTAAAGGACAGTGGGTTAGCATTAAGGCTGGGTTTACCCTCGACACATGCCTTCAATTGTCTGGGCTGTCTTTAAAGGACTGTGGGCTAGTGGTAAGGCTAGGTTTACCTTCGACACATGCCCTCAATTGTCTGGGCTGTCTTTAAAGGACTGGGCTAGAGGTAAGGCTGGGTTTACCCTCAACACATGCCCTCAATTGTCTGGGCTGTCTTTAAAGGACAGTGGGCTAGAGTTAAGGCTGGGGTTACCCTCGACACATGCCCGCAATTGTCTGGGCTGTCTTTAAAGGACAGTGGGCTAGAGTTAAGGCTGAGGTTACCCTCGACACATGCCCTTAATTGTCTGGGCTGTCTTTAAAGGACAGTAGGATAGTGGTAAGGCTGGGGTTACCTGAGTAAACAACACAACTTTGTGTTAAGTCAATAAATGTTGACAGATTAGTAAACATTTACATGAAAATAAATTCCAATATATTCATCTGTATAGTCCGATATTACAGCAAATAATAAACATCTATGTTGACAACAGACAATTCTGGCACAATCATGTGGGCTTCATACACAATATATACAAAACATTCAATAGTAGTATTTTCTTTTATCTTTTAATGAATGTTTAACGACACCCCAGCACGAAAAATACATCGGCTATTGGGTGTCACCTTTTATCTTTTAAGACCTAAACTTATATTTTGTTTATAATTATGGAAAAACACTGCGGTGAAAACAGCATTGTCTGTTCAATAATTGGTATCATTCGTAACATGTAGACTTAAAAGTTTAAGTGGAAATGAGTAGACCTATAGCAGGTCTATATGAAGCAAGGGAGCTGCGAGACACACACCCCTATCCACACGTGCACATATTCAAAGTGGAAATGAGTAGACCTATAGCAGGTCTATATGAAGCAAGGGAGCTTTGAGAAACACACCCCTATCCACACGTGCACACATATTCAAAGTAAAAATAATTTACTTTTCTGTCACAACATATATATATATATATCCAATTATATCATACGTTGACCTGTTTCGTGGAAAAGTAAACAAACGTCTGTCATATTCACAGGAATATTTGTAAAAATAAGGTTAAAACGAGCAAAGAAAGCCAGATTGAAGTTATCCCACTCATAAGCACGGCACATTTCTTAATACCTTTTTTCTATGATTTTTAAAGACTAATTTGAAAGAAAAATTGTTTTGATAAAACTGAAAAGTTTTGTTTTGGAAAGGTTTTGCTATAAGCTATACCACTAAACGTTTCACTCACAGAAACAGGTTACGTAGTTAACAATATTTACTGCTGATGCATGCTTCAGTTTTCGACTTAGCTACTTAGCGACCAGTTTAGTACTTATTAGCAGCGTAGAAATACTGATAAAAAGGTAACTATTTGGATAACTATTTATATGCTTTAGAACTGAATGCTTATGCTCACGGAAACTGGTTCACTGGTATCTGACATTATTATATTTACTCAACATAGAAATATATGCCCAATATTTCTGCAATCTATTTTGGAACCCCCCTTTTCAAAAGTCAACATAGAAATATATGCCCAATATCTCTGCAATCTATTTTGGAACCCCCCTTTTCAAAATCCTATGTACGCCCATGAAGACGATTACGGGAACATGGTATTCGAGCACGTCGACCCTACCGTGAAATGAATAAATGTTTAACGACCCCAGCACGAAAAACACATCGGCTATTGGGTGCCAAATTATGGTAATGCAAACAAACAAACAACGCGATGATCAACATCAATACAAGAATTCAAGACTTAAACAAAAACAGTGTAAAGAACTGCAAAAGTACAAATATCACAGATAGATAGTGACTTTTACTCAAAATTTCAAAGAGAATGTTACACCCCTGCACCACGGTGAGGTTACATTACGCGCAGGGGACCCTACCGTGGAGTTACGTTAACGCAACAACACCGACATTACAGATTGATATGGCCTCAGACCACAATTAATTTCGCTATATGTTTCTATATAGCCTTAGTGGCTATAACATTTTTATTAATATCAGCAGGCCCGTGAATTTTTGCCTGGGGGACACATACCCTGAAAAGGACAACCCCTGTTGTCCAGCTCTTTCTCTCAGTATATTGGTTTAAACAAACACACCCTCTAAACCAGGCCGGAGTACACCCATTTTACAAGTCTTCAATGTCAACAAGTTACACATGTTTACAAACTAAACCTGTCACTTCAGTCAAATAGCTGCAACTTCATAGCTGTCTGCCATGAAATAATCACAGTCAAACAGCAAACTATTTGCGCGGACAAATTTCCGGATTTTGGACAACCAAATGGGAAGATAACTGTAATATGAGGCCATATGGGCCAGGAGGCATAGCCGTTGGCAAGTGCGAGACTGGCCGACAAGTTGTATTCACCAATCCTATGTTTGACGTCAAATACCTTTACATCGATCATTTTCGAGTTAACTGATAAAAAAAAAATCCACATATTAATCACTAATACACATACTACAGAAAGAAATCCGACAGCACCCACATTCAGCTACGCTTCGTGACACTCCGTCGCCATAATTACAAAGCTCGGCGATCTATTTCGAGACGTAGATCACGTGATCGCCCACTGGGCGATTCCGCATTGTGCAGCAGTTACAGGGGCCGTCTCATACCAAGCGACGTGAGGCCAGAAAGGATTTAATTATCCCCTGCGCCAGTGCGTTAATATCTATGTATGTAATAGTCAACCTCGACATACATACAATATATAGATATTCATACATCAATACATACTAGCCAGTGCCAGGTCTGCCCACTGTTTCATGCACGTAAGCGGGATCGACCGCGTAGATTGTAGGCCCCATGCATATGGTTGAGTTAAAAGAGCTTCCTTTTTTATGGAAGCTTCGATAGCTCAGAGCGTATTGTGGTTAGTCTGCCAATTTGCGGGCGAATCGGTGCCACAGGTTCGAGTCCCAGCAACGGCATGGGACAATTTGTGAGGCCAGAAAGGATTTAATTATCCCCTGCGCCAGTGCGTTAATATCTATGTATGTAATAGTCAACCTCGACATACATACAATATATAGATATTCATACATCAATACATACTAGCCAGTGCCAGGTCTGCCCACTGTTTCATGCACGTAAGCGGGATCGACCGCGTAGATTGTAGGCCCCATGCATATGGTTGAGTTAAAAGAGCTTCCTTTTTTATGGAAGCTTCGATAGCTCAGAGCGTATTGTGGTTAGTCTGCCAATTTGCGGGCGAATCGGTGCCACAGGTTCGAGTCCCAGCAACGGCATGGGACAATTTGTGAGGCCAGAAAGGATTTAATTATCCCCTGCGCCAGTGCGTTAATATCTATGTATGTAATAGTCAACCTCGACATACATACAATATATAGATATTCATACATCAATACATACTAGCCAGTGCCAGGTCTGCCCACTGTTTCATGCACGTAAGCGGGATCGACCGCGTAGATTGTAGGCCCCATGCATATGGTTGAGTTAAAAGAGCTTCCTTTTTTATGGAAGCTTCGATAGCTCAGAGCGTATTGTGGTTAGTCTGCCAATTTACGGGCGAATCGGTGCCACAGGTTCGAGTCCCAGCAACGGCATGGGACAATTTGTGAGGCCAGAAAGGATTTAATTATCCCCTGCGCCAGTGCGTTAATATCTATGTATGTAATAGTCAACCTCGACATACATACAATATATAGATATTCATACATCAATACATACTAGCCAGTGCCAGGTCTGCCCACTGTTTCATGCACGTAAGCGGGATCGACCGCGTAGATTGTAGGCCCCATGCATATGGTTGAGTTAAAAGAGCTTCCTTTTTTATGGAAGCTTCGATAGCTCAGAGCGTATTGTGGTTAGTCTGCCAATTTGCGGGCGAATCGGTGCCACAGGTTCGAGTCCCAGCAACGGCATGGGACAATTTGTGAGGCCAGAAAGGATTTAATTATCCCCTGCGCCAGTGCGTTAATATCTATGTATGTAATAGTCAACCTCGACATACATACAATATATAGATATTCATACATCAATACATACTAGCCAGTGCCAGGTCTGCCCACTGTTTCATGCACGTAAGCGGGATCGACCGCGTAGATTGTAGGCCCCATGCATATGGTTGAGTTAAAAGAGCTTCCTTTTTTATGGAAGCTTCGATAGCTCAGAGCGTATTGTGGTTAGTCTGCCAATTTGCGGGCGAATCGGTGCCACAGGTTCGAGTCCCAGCAACGGCATGGGACAATTTGTGAGGCCAGAAAGGATTTAATTATCCCCTGCGCCAGTGCGTTAATATCTATGTATGTAATAGTCAACCTCGACATACATACAATATATAGATATTCATACATCAATACATACTAGCCAGTGCCAGGTCTGCCCACTGTTTCATGCACGTAAGCGGGATCGACCGCGTAGATTGTAGGCCCCATGCATATGGTTGAGTTAAAAGAGCTTCCTTTTTTATGGAAGCTTCGATAGCTCAGAGCGTATTGTGGTTAGTCTGCCAATTTGCGGGCGAATCGGTGCCACAGGTTCGAGTCCCAGCAACGGCATGGGACAATTTGTGAGGCCAGAAAGGATTTAATTATCCCCTGCGCCAGTGCGTTAATATCTATGTATGTAATAGTCAACCTCGACATACATACAATATATAGATATTCATACATCAATACATACTAGCCAGTGCCAGGTCTGCCCACTGTTTCATGCACGTAAGCGGGATCGACCGCGTAGATTGTAGGCCCCATGCATATGGTTGAGTTAAAAGAGCTTCCTTTTTTATGGAAGCTTCGATAGCTCAGAGCGTATTGTGGTTAGTCTGCCAATTTGCGGGCGAATCGGTGCCACAGGTTCGAGTCCCAGCAACGGCATGGGACAATTTGTGAGGCCAGAAAGGATTTAATTATCCCCTGCGCCAGTGCGTTAATATCTATGTATGTAATAGTCAACCTCGACATACATACAATATATAGATATTCATACATCAATACATACTAGCCAGTGCCAGGTCTGCCCACTGTTTCATGCACGTAAGCGGGATCGACCGCGTAGATTGTAGGCCCCATGCATATGGTTGAGTTAAAAGAGCTTCCTTTTTTATGGAAGCTTCGATAGCTCAGAGCGTATTGTGGTTAGTCTGCCAATTTGCGGGCGAATCGGTGCCACAGGTTCGAGTCCCAGCAACGGCATGGGACAATTTGTGAGGCCAGAAAGGATTTAATTATCCCCTGCGCCAGTGCGTTAATATCTATGTATGTAATAGTCAACCTCGACATACATACAATATATAGATATTCATACATCAATACATACTAGCCAGTGCCAGGTCTGCCCACTGTTTCATGCACGTAAGCGGGATCGACCGCGTAGATTGTAGGCCCCATGCATATGGTTGAGTTAAAAGAGCTTCCTTTTTTATGGAAGCTTCGATAGCTCAGAGCGTATTGTGGTTAGTCTGCCAATTTGCGGGCGAATCGGTGCCACAGGTTCGAGTCCCAGCAACGGCATGGGACAATTTGTGAGGCCAGAAAGGATTTAATTATCCCCTGCGCCAGTGCGTTAATATCTATGTATGTAATAGTCAACCTCGACATACATACAATATATAGATATTCATACATCAATACATACTAGCCAGTGCCAGGTCTGCCCACTGTTTCATGCACGTAAGCGGGATCGACCGCGTAGATTGTAGGCCCCATGCATATGGTTGAGTTAAAAGAGCTTCCTTTTTTATGGAAGCTTCGATAGCTCAGAGCGTATTGTGGTTAGTCTGCCAATTTGCGGGCGAATCGGTGCCACAGGTTCGAGTCCCAGCAACGGCATGGGACAATTTGTGAGGCCAGAAAGGATTTAATTATCCCCTGCGCCAGTGCGTTAATATCTATGTATGTAATAGTCAACCTCGACATACATACAATATATAGATATTCATACATCAATACATACTAGCCAGTGCCAGGTCTGCCCACTGTTTCATGCACGTAAGCGGGATCGACCGCGTAGATTGTAGGCCCCATGCATATGGTTGAGTTAAAAGAGCTTCCTTTTTTATGGAAGCTTCGATAGCTCAGAGCGTATTGTGGTTAGTCTGCCAATTTGCGGGCGAATCGGTGCCACAGGTTCGAGTCCCAGCAACGGCATGGGACAATTTGTGAGGCCAGAAAGGATTTAATTATCCCCTGCGCCAGTGCGTTAATATCTATGTATGTAATAGTCAACCTCGACATACATACAATATATAGATATTCATACATCAATACATACTAGCCAGTGCCAGGTCTGCCCACTGTTTCATGCACGTAAGCGGGATCGACCGCGTAGATTGTAGGCCCCATGCATATGGTTGAGTTAAAAGAGCTTCCTTTTTTATGGAAGCTTCGATAGCTCAGAGCGTATTGTGGTTAGTCTGCCAATTTGCGGGCGAATCGGTGCCACAGGTTCGAGTCCCAGCAACGGCATGGGACAATTTGTGAGGCCAGAAAGGATTTAATTATCCCCTGCGCCAGTGCGTTAATATCTATGTATGTAATAGTCAACCTCGACATACATACAATATATAGATATTCATACATCAATACATACTAGCCAGTGCCAGGTCTGCCCACTGTTTCATGCACGTAAGCGGGATCGACCGCGTAGATTGTAGGCCCCATGCATATGGTTGAGTTAAAAGAGCTTCCTTTTTTATGGAAGCTTCGATAGCTCAGAGCGTATTGTGGTTAGTCTGCCAATTTGCGGGCGAATCGGTGCCACAGGTTCGAGTCCCAGCAACGGCATGGGACAATTTGTGAGGCCAGAAAGGATTTAATTATCCCCTGCGCCAGTGCGTTAATATCTATGTATGTAATAGTCAACCTCGACATACATACAATATATAGATATTCATACATCAATACATACTAGCCAGTGCCAGGTCTGCCCACTGTTTCATGCACGTAAGCGGGATCGACCGCGTAGATTGTAGGCCCCATGCATATGGTTGAGTTAAAAGAGCTTCCTTTTTTATGGAAGCTTCGATAGCTCAGAGCGTATTGTGGTTAGTCTGCCAATTTGCGGGCGAATCGGTGCCACAGGTTCGAGTCCCAGCAACGGCATGGGACAATTTGTGAGGCCAGAAAGGATTTAATTATCCCCTGCGCCAGTGCGTTAATATCTATGTATGTAATAGTCAACCTCGACATACATACAATATATAGATATTCATACATCAATACATACTAGCCAGTGCCAGGTCTGCCCACTGTTTCATGCACGTAAGCGGGATCGACCGCGTAGATTGTAGGCCCCATGCATATGGTTGAGTTAAAAGAGCTTCCTTTTTTATGGAAGCTTCGATAGCTCAGAGCGTATTGTGGTTAGTCTGCCAATTTGCGGGCGAATCGGTGCCACAGGTTCGAGTCCCAGCAACGGCATGGGACAATTTGTGAGGCCAGAAAGGATTTAATTATCCCCTGCGCCAGTGCGTTAATATCTATGTATGTAATAGTCAACCTCGACATACATACAATATATAGATATTCATACATCAATACATACTAGCCAGTGCCAGGTCTGCCCACTGTTTCATGCACGTAAGCGGGATCGACCGCGTAGATTGTAGGCCCCATGCATATGGTTGAGTTAAAAGAGCTTCCTTTTTTATGGAAGCTTCGATAGCTCAGAGCGTATTGTGGTTAGTCTGCCAATTTGCGGGCGAATCGGTGCCACAGGTTCGAGTCCCAGCAACGGCATGGGACAATTTGTGAGGCCAGAAAGGATTTAATTATCCCCTGCGCCAGTGCGTTAATATCTATGTATGTAATAGTCAACCTCGACATACATACAATATATAGATATTCATACATCAATACATACTAGCCAGTGCCAGGTCTGCCCACTGTTTCATGCACGTAAGCGGGATCGACCGCGTAGATTGTAGGCCCCATGCATATGGTTGAGTTAAAAGAGCTTCCTTTTTATGGAAGCTTCGATAGCTCAGAGCGTATTGTGGTTAGTCTGCCAATTTGCGGGCGAATCGGTGCCACAGGTTCGAGTCCCAGCAACGGCATGGGACAATTTGTGAGGCCAGAAAGGATTTAATTATCCCCTGCGCCAGTGCGTTAATATCTATGTATGTAATAGTCAACCTCGACATACATACAATATATAGATATTCATACATCAATACATACTAGCCAGTGCCAGGTCTGCCCACTGTTTCATGCACGTAAGCGGGATCGACCGCGTAGATTGTAGGCCCCATGCATATGGTTGAGTTAAAAGAGCTTCCTTTTTTATGGAAGCTTCGATAGCTCAGAGCGTATTGTGGTTAGTCTGCCAATTTGCGGGCGAATCGGTGCCACAGGTTCGAGTCCCAGCAACGGCATGGGACAATTTGTGAGGCCAGAAAGGATTTAATTATCCCCTGCGCCAGTGCGTTAATATCTATGTATGTAATAGTCAACCTCGACATACATACAATATATAGATATTCATACATCAATACATACTAGCCAGTGCCAGGTCTGCCCACTGTTTCATGCACGTAAGCGGGATCGACCGCGTAGATTGTAGGCCCCATGCATATGGTTGAGTTAAAAGAGCTTCCTTTTTTATGGAAGCTTCGATAGCTCAGAGCGTATTGTGGTTAGTCTGCCAATTTGCGGGCGAATCGGTGCCACAGGTTCGAGTCCCAGCAACGGCATGGGACAATTTGTGAGGCCAGAAAGGATTTAATTATCCCCTGCGCCAGTGCGTTAATATCTATGTATGTAATAGTCAACCTCGACATACATACAATATATAGATATTCATACATCAATACATACTAGCCAGTGCCAGGTCTGCCCACTGTTTCATGCACGTAAGCGGGATCGACCGCGTAGATTGTAGGCCCCATGCATATGGTTGAGTTAAAAGAGCTTCCTTTTTTATGGAAGCTTCGATAGCTCAGAGCGTATTGTGGTTAGTCTGCCAATTTGCGGGCGAATCGGTGCCACAGGTTCGAGTCCCAGCAACGGCATGGGACAATTTGTGAGGCCAGAAAGGATTTAATTATCCCCTGCGCCAGTGCGTTAATATCTATGTATGTAATAGTCAACCTCGACATACATACAATATATAGATATTCATACATCAATACATACTAGCCAGTGCCAGGTCTGCCCACTGTTTCATGCACGTAAGAGGGATCGACCGCGTAGATTGTAGGCCCCATGCATATGGTTGAGTTAAAAGAGCTTCCTTTTTTATGGAAGCTTCGATAGCTCAGAGCGTATTGTGGTTAGTCTGCCAATTTGCGGGCGAATCGGTGCCACAGGTTCGAGTCCCAGCAACGGCATGGGACAATTTGTGAGGCCAGAAAGGATTTAATTATCCCCTGCGCCAGTGCGTTAATATCTATGTATGTAATAGTCAACCTCGACATACATACAATATATAGATATTCATACATCAATACATACTAGCCAGTGCCAGGTCTGCCCACTGTTTCATGCACGTAAGCGGGATCGACCGCGTAGATTGTAGGCCCCATGCATATGGTTGAGTTAAAAGAGCTTCCTTTTTTATGGAAGCTTCGATAGCTCAGAGCGTATTGTGGTTAGTCTGCCAATTTGCGGGCGAATCGGTGCCACAGGTTCGAGTCCCAGCAACGGCATGGGACAATTTGTGAGGCCAGAAAGGATTTAATTATCCCCTGCGCCAGTGCGTTAATATCTATGTATGTAATAGTCAACCTCGACATACATACAATATATAGATATTCATACATCAATACATACTAGCCAGTGCCAGGTCTGCCCACTGTTTCATGCACGTAAGCGGGATCGACCGCGTAGATTGTAGGCCCCATGCATATGGTTGAGTTAAAAGAGCTTCCTTTTTTATGGAAGCTTCGATAGCTCAGAGCGTATTGTGGTTAGTCTGCCAATTTGCGGGCGAATCGGTGCCACAGGTTCGAGTCCCAGCAACGGCATGGGACAATTTGTGAGGCCAGAAAGGATTTAATTATCCCCTGCGCCAGTGCGTTAATATCTATGTATGTAATAGTCAACCTCGACATACATACAATATATAGATATTCATACATCAATACATACTAGCCAGTGCCAGGTCTGCCCACTGTTTCATGCACGTAAGCGGGATCGACCGCGTAGATTGTAGGCCCCATGCATATGGTTGAGTTAAAAGAGCTTCCTTTTTTATGGAAGCTTCGATAGCTCAGAGCGTATTGTGGTTAGTCTGCCAATTTGCGGGCGAATCGGTGCCACAGGTTCGAGTCCCAGCAACGGCATGGGACAATTTGTGAGGCCAGAAAGGATTTAATTATCCCCTGCGCCAGTGCGTTAATATCTATGTATGTAATAGTCAACCTCGACATACATACAATATATAGATATTCATACATCAATACATACTAGCCAGTGCCAGGTCTGCCCACTGTTTCATGCACGTAAGCGGGATCGACCGCGTAGATTGTAGGCCCCATGCATATGGTTGAGTTAAAAGAGCTTCCTTTTTTATGGAAGCTTCGATAGCTCAGAGCGTATTGTGGTTAGTCTGCCAATTTGCGGGCGAATCGGTGCCACAGGTTCGAGTCCCAGCAACGGCATGGGACAATTTGTGAGGCCAGAAAGGATTTAATTATCCCCTGCGCCAGTGCGTTAATATCTATGTATGTAATAGTCAACCTCGACATACATACAATATATAGATATTCATACATCAATACATACTAGCCAGTGCCAGGTCTGCCCACTGTTTCATGCACGTAAGCGGGATCGACCGCGTAGATTGTAGGCCCCATGCATATGGTTGAGTTAAAAGAGCTTCCTTTTTTATGGAAGCTTCGATAGCTCAGAGCGTATTGTGGTTAGTCTGCCAATTTGCGGGCGAATCGGTGCCACAGGTTCGAGTCCCAGCAACGGCATGGGACAATTTGTGAGGCCAGAAAGGATTTAATTATCCCCTGCGCCAGTGCGTTAATATCTATGTATGTAATAGTCAACCTCGACATACATACAATATATAGATATTCATACATCAATACATACATACATACATACATATATATATATATCAGTATAAAAATGTACTCCGCTCCCAACACACACACTATAGTATGTGCATACATATATACAAGAGTTTTTTTTTTTTTTAATTGAAATGTAAGCACATCAAATTGCTGGACGTTTTTGTCTTGGTATATAAGTCTGAACTCATTTGCACTGGCAAACAAACAAGTATGAATAGACAGTCAATGTAATGCTCACTAACACTTGGCAAAGACACTAGTAGTCCCGCTTAAACAGGAACACACTTATCATTGTATGTGAATACTAATGTAATCACACTTTTTAGAGTACCTGCATGTACTGAATTAATTCATAAATATCACTCATTCAAACAGCTGAAAGAAATATTTCTTCTAGTATTAGTTTCATGTTATCATGTTAAAAGAAAATTGAACATAAAAAAAAAAGACAAAACAATACATATACATACACGATTTATTTCAAAAAGTTTTGTCTGGAAAATGAAGCCACACTGCAAGTAAAAGAACACAAAACACAAGCCAAAGAATGAGATGGTGAATAAAAGATGTATTAAGCAAATCCACGGTTTACATGTGACACAAATGTAGAAACCTTTAATTTAGGTTTTAGTTATCAAAACGTCTTTTCTAAAATTTCAGTTTTTGGAGAATGTAATGGCATTTAGGAATTTGTCCAGACTTTTCCATTTTAAACTAACACATTTCAGGAATGTGGCTGTGTACAGATATATGTAGAAATGGTTCAAACAGTAAATGGTGATATTACTTATAAGCTAGCTAAACTTGAAACACTTTCTCTGAATATATGATGCAATGCTGCATGTGACAAGGTCAAGAAATGGACGTTATACAGATGTCACCAGCTCTTGAAATTCAGATCGCTTTGTATAGTTGGTGTACAATATTTTAACACTTATAAAACTTAAGCGGTTGAGGTTGAGGAGGAGCAATTGCTCTCTCTCTTTCTCAGATATTACACAGCGGATGGGGGCAGAACCATCTATATATCTGTCAAATTATCACTTCACGTGGTGCATATATAAAGCATTAGTGTATGTTCATTATTAAAAAAAACAAGGTACCATAAGAGAATTTATCAAATTATTTGTTTGTATGGCAAGAACACATAGAAACGGTAGGTGTTTAAAATCGTGGAATGTACACCAACAAAAGAAACTATTTCAGACCCACAAGCTAGGTAAATAACAAATGGAGGAAACTATTTCAGACCCACAAGCTAGGTAAATAACAAATGGAGAAAACTATTTCAGACCCACAAGCTAGGTAAATAACAAATGGAGGAAACTATTTCAGACCCACAAGCTAGGTAAATAACAAATGGAGGAAACTATTTCAGACCCACAAGCTAGGTAAATAACAAATGGAGGAAACTCATTACGACCCACAAGCTAGGTAAATAATAAATGGAGAAAAACCAACAACATTCAGTTATAAAATGTACACAATGATGAAAATACTGTAGTAAAATAGGTAAAAAAGTGTTAACAATTAAAAATGTCAAACAGAACATCGTTAATGGTAGAAATCTACCACTGGTAAACGTATCCAGTCAGCACCATAGACAATATGAAGAAGACATGAGGAAAATATGCTCCAGGTCAGCACCAAAATCAGAACAAATAGTGTGAAAATACCTTTGACGTGAGAATATAAACCTTGTGTGAAAATACCTTTTACAGGAAAATATAAAACTTTGTGAATATACTTTTTATGTGAGAATATAAAACTTTGTGAATATACCTTTATGTGAGAATATAAAATGTGTGAAAAATACCAATCTGATGTGAAAAATACCATTTAATGTGATGAAGAAAAATTACTTTTTATCATAAGAATATAAAACGTGAAAAATAACTTTTACAGTGACAATATAAACTCTGTGAAATTCATCTCCAGGCGAGCACCTTTAGAATTTAAATATCAAAACAGTGCGCCTGTCACAATATGTAGGTCAAATATAATACAATGTTACTGTAAATCTTACAATATGTAATATAAGTATATATAAAGACAACATCAAATAATTTTTAAAAACAAATTTACAGCTAGTAAACAATGCACATCAATAGTTTACTATTGTACAAACATAGTATTTAATAGTATATTTTTTGTTCTGTTGCATTTCGAATATACTATTGTACAAAATGGTTGTTTCAAAGTATCAAGTTTTTTGCAGCATTTGTTACTTCTAATATATTGTACAAACTTGGTATTTCATAGTAACATGGTAAGTTGTAACATTTATATTTTAGAAACTTGATATTTCATAGTAACTGTAGTCATTGTGAAATACTTTATTATTGTACAAACTTGGTATTTCATAGTAACATCATTTTCACTGCAGCAATTGTAAAGTATTTTACTATTATACAAACTGTATTGTACAAACTTGATATTTCATAGTAACATGGTAACGTTCATATTTAAAAAACTTGATATTTCGTAGTAATATGGTTTTCAATGAAGTCTTTGTGAAATATCTTTTACTATTGTACAAACTTGGCATTTCAGAGTAACATCATTTTCACTGTAGTGTTTATGAAATACTTTAATTTTGCACAAACTTGGTATTTCATAGTAACAGTAATGTTTGTGAAATATTTTACTATTATACAAAGTGTATTGTACAAACTGTCGCTGCTTGGCACACATGAATGACCATTAGTAAGAACAAGTCAAGGAAAACAAACCCTTGATCAGCAGTAAAAATATTGACACAAATGTAAGGTAAAAACATAAAAACTTGTCACGTGTTAAAAATCAAAAGACCAGCAGTAGTAAAACACAACCTGTTGAACAACTGGGATGTTTTACAATGGACCAATGCAGCAGTTGTAAAAGGCACCATTTAAAACAGTTGTTATGTAAAATGATTTCATATTTACTTGATTTGTCTAACTTCTTTACAACCAGGACTAAAAACAATGCAGTACCAAAAGCCAAAATAAGTCTGGAAGGGAAAGAGTTTTAAAAGATAATAGTAGCATAGTTATTAATGTCAAAACAAAACCCCATTATGTATATAGTTTTTACAAGGTAGTTGTCAATAAAGTAACACTGCCATAAGTCTACAATATTTTGTTTAAAACATACAATTAATATTTAATAATTATCACAGAAAGTGAAAACAAAGTTGGTTTAAAATTGACAAAGTAACTGAAGCACAAACTACAGCTTTAGCTGCTCCCAGCAGTCACCTGGGCTCTATTATTCACACACGGAGTTATGACAGTTTGTATTAGAATCAGCTGTATAAATGGAGTTATGACAGTTTGTATTAGAATCAGCTGTATAAATGGATGTATGACAGTTTGTATTAGAACCAGCTGTATAAATGGATGTATGACAGTTTGTATTAGAACCAGCTGTATAAATGGATGTATGACAGTTTGTATTAGAACCAGCTGTATAAATGGATGTATGACAGTTTGTATTAGAACCAGCTGTATAAATGGAGTGATGCTAGTTTGTATTAGAACCACCTGTATAAATGGATGTATGACAGTTTGTATTAGAACCAGCTGTATAAATGGAGTGATGCTAGTTTGTATTAGAACCACTGTATAAATGGAGTTATGACAGTTTGTATTAGAACCACCTGTATAAATTGAGTGATGCTAGTTTGTTTGTTGAGATGGTTTAATACTACTGCTGCCACCAATCTACATACAAAGCAAATGTAAAATTACACTGAATGAAAGATGGAGATGAAGATAACAAACATGATAGCAATGAAGATACACAAAATAACATGACATAGCTGCAAGGAAAAACTGTTTTCATAACAAATATTACAAGCACAATGCACTACTATTTTAGTGAGCTACCTAAAGCAATAATAAAAATTAAAATTTATAAAATAAAATATTTAAAAAAACCCATTATGAACATAATATAATATGAATGATGTGTATGCTTGTAGTCGAGTGATGCTCATGTATGTAATGTATATTATTATGACAAATGTATGTAATGTATATTATTATGACAAATGTATGTAATGTATATTATTATTATGATGTAAGCAACATACAGCTAACCACCTCTATTGATCAACTCTCACCCTGTGATGTCATCATGTCATTTACTTAAATGTTCAATGGCCTGTTATGACAGTTACGTCAAGTTGACAAACCAAAAATGGAATGACCCGATGCATCATGTACTTACCCCGGTAGTCTACAGGGTGACATATATTTTAAAATATAGAATTGTGGCACGAAGTGGCCTTCTGTTGTAAAACATTTAGAAATAAAACAAATGGTTTGATAAAGGCAGCTTCTAGAGTTGTGTCTACTATTTATTGGCATGTCTGAGAACATTTTCAAGTTGGGAAGTTGGGGGGGGGGGGGGGGGGGGGTTTGGGATGCATAACTAACAAATAATGCTTTCAGTTGATAATAAATGGTTACATGCTACTTAGTGGAAGTGTAAACGTATTTTGTTATGTTAAACTGAACACTGGGTAAAAGCAGAGAAGGTCAAAGCTCTGTGAAACAGAAATACTCAAACATTTACCTATGATGTATAATATTGAGTACAGTATATAATAAAACTTTATATTTTAGCATTGTCTGTTATTTCTTCTAAATTGATTGAGGTATTAACAAAAAACATCCACAAACTGTGAACCTATTGTGTATAATATTGAGTATATCTAGCATTAAAAAAATAATAAAAATGTATATTAACTTTTAAAATATCTGCATTTTGTGGTATAAACATTCAATATTAAATAATACAATTACATGTATGGTCATATTACAATTATTTCATGTAAAATTAAACAATTTAAATACAACACCATTGAAATTTGAGCTACAGAAAGGTTCTACTTTATTGTTGTAATACACAAAGCCGTGGGCAGATTTAGGAATGAGGAAAAATAGGGATGCAAAATGTTAATGCACTACATTTTGGGATTGTCTGATAAAAAGAGGGGTATGCAAACACTGCCCCCTGGATTTGCCCTCAGAGCTCTGGTAAAGTCTTCCATAAACAACAAATATGTACAGTCTTCTCGAAGCATATGATAGGAATGCTTAGCACTATTGAACAGAGAAAAAACATGGTACGTTAAGATGCCCTATGACAATGATCTGGCTGCAGGTGACGCCAGTTTGATGATTCTCAACTGATGATTAAAACATTAACACCAGATGAACTGAGATTAAGGATGCACACCAACAATAACTCCCCGATTCATTTCAACCAGATGAACTGAGATTAAGGATGCACACCAACAATAACTCCCCGATTCATTTCAAAGTGGGTTTTTTATGTCAAAGTAAATTCTTTGAATTTTTTTTCGAAAGAACAATGTATGTACATCATTGCTATTTTATGAAATACAGTTACTTTGTAACATCAGTATACAGTGACCCCAAACATTTTGAGTTACCACCCATTAAGCCTCATTTAGCTGCTTACTACAGTACAATTGCCATTTATTGGCTTTATTAGGCCTGACTCTCTGCTTGATGGAGGCAGTACTCTCATTAACCACTAACAACTAACCCTCTGTCCTGGATAGACAGCTCAGATAGCTGAGGTGTGTGCCCAGGACAGCGTGCTTCAACCATAATTGGATATAACTACGGAAATAAGTTAAATGAATGAATGAGGCAGCCAATGCCGCCCACTGTTACATGTTCCGGAGACACGGTTAGCAGGACTTGCTGCCTAATGGAAGCCCCTTGTTTCAGTCCAGATTGAAATCTGTGTCTCCCTTCCCCCTCCCATTATCCTAACAATTACAATCACTGGAACACATCCCTAAATAGTCGACATAAGTGGATGCGTGGAGTAATGGTGTGCTGCCTTAATAATCATCGGACAAGTTTTCTCATTGATCATCAAACGACGCGTCTCCAATCCTATGTCCACTGAGGGTAGAACATGTTGAAATTCTAACTAGATGAACTGAAATTAATAATAATCTAACAACTATTATAATTATTCATCAAACGGCGTGTCTCCGTTTCTGCGGCCATCAGCATCGTCTATTTCCTTCATCTCGATGTCCTCGGGCAGTGGAGCATGATGGTCCTCAGCCAGTTCATGGCGGGACAGGTGAGCTATGACGCCCGCACCGAAACTGTCACCCAGCACATTGACAGACGTACGGATACGATCCCTGTAATCGAGACAACAAAATATATCAATTAAACCATTCTGGACACTCTCCCTGTCAAAGTACTTGCTGTCAATTGAGTCAGTGAGGACTTTTGGAATCTGCCCATCTGTTTTCAACTAGGTTAGTTAAGAAAAACGTTTAATAGTCTCCCTAGTGTTAAAAATAGTGTGAGTGAAAGAAAATCAATAAAAATTAATTTTCTTTTAGATGTTGGCTATCTATTGTCAATTGTATACATGAAATACAAGTATTCTTCACACAGTCCCTCTGTGTTACTGATTGTATACATGAAATACAAGTATTCTTGACACACTCCCTCTCTGTTACTGATTGTATACATGAAATACAAGTATTCTTGACACACTCCCTCTGTGTCACTGATTGTATACATGAAATACAAGTATTCTTGACACAGTCCCTCTCTGTTACTGATTGTATACATGAAATACAAGTATTCTTGACACAATTCCTCTGTGTTACTGATTTTATACATGAAATACAAGTATTCTTGACACAGTCCCTCTCTGTTACTGATTGTGTACATGATATACAAGTATTCTTGACACAGTCCCTCTGTGTCACTGATTGTGTACATGATATACAAGTATTCTTGACACAGTCCCTCTCTGTCACTGATTGTGTACATGATATACAAGTATTCTTGACACACTCCCTCTGTGACTGATTGTGCACATGATACACAAGTGTTCTTCACACAGTCCCTCTGTGTCACTGATTGTGCACATGATATACAAGTGTTCTTGACACAGTCCCTCTGTGTCACTGATTGTGCACATGATATACAAGTGTTCTTGACACAGTCCCTCTGTGTCACTGATTGTGCACATGATATACAAATGTTCTTGACACAGTCCCTCTGTGTCACTGATTGTGCACATGATATACAAGTGTTCTTGACACAGTCCCTCTGTGTCACTGATTGTGTACATGATATACAAGTGTTCTTGACACAGTCCCTCTGTGTCACTGATTGTGTACATGATATACAAGTATTCTTGACACAATCCCTCTCTGTTACTGATTGTTTCCTGAAACCAGTTTCATCATATAATGACTAATTTATATAATGACAAATATTATGTCTGACATATTTAGAAATCGTCTAGACCTATTATCAGAAAATTAATTTATTGACATATCCACAAAACATAATTCTTTACACAACATATTGTGTTTTGAAAACCTGTTAGTAATAAAGAGAAACTGTTCTCTACTTACAAGAACCAGTCGACGGCCACAATGAGGGAGACGTCGTCCACGGGTAACCCAACCGACGTCAGCACCATGATCATCGTCACGAGGCCGGCACTCGGGATAGCAGCAGCCCCTATACTAGCACAGGTCGCTGTCAAACTGTAACACACAATATTACATTGTCACAGCCCCTATATTGGCACATGTCACGGTCAAACTCTAACACACAATATTACAGTTAACATAGTCAAAGCCCCTATACTGGCACAGGTCTCGGTCAAACTGTAACACACAATATTACATAGTTACTGCCCCTATACTGGCACAGGTCGCGGTCAAACAGTAACATACAATATTACATAGTAACAGCCCCTATACTGGCACAGGTCGCAGTCAAACTCTAACACACAATATTACATAGTTACTGCCCCTATACTGGCACAGGTCGCGGTCAAACTGTAACACACAAAATTACAGTTAACATAGTCACAGCCCCTATACTGGCACCGGTCACGGTCAAACTCTAACACACAATATTACAGTTAACATAGTCACAACCCCTATACTGGCACAGGTCACGGTCAAACTGTAACACAATATTACAGTTAACATAGTCACAGCCCCTATACTGGCACAGGTCGCGGTCAGACTGTAACATACAATATTACATAGTCACAGCCCCTATACTAGCACAGGTCGCGGTCAAACTATAACACACAATATTACATTGGCACAGGTCGCGGTCAAACTGTAACACACAATATTACATAGTGACAGCTCCTATACTGGCAAAGATCAAAGTCAAACTGTAACACACAATATTACATAGTCACAGCCCTTATACTGGCACAGGTCGCAGTCAAACTGTGACACACAATATTACATAGTGACAGCCCCTATATTGGCACAGGTCGCGGTCAAACAGTAACATACAATATTACATAGTAACAGCCCCTATACTGGCACAGGTCTCGGTCAAACAGTAACACACACTATTACATAGTGACAGCCACTATACTGGCACAGGTCGCAGTCAAACAGTAACACACAATATTACATAGTGACAGCCCCTATACTGGCACAGGTCGCGGTCAAACTGTAACACACAATATTACAGTTACAGCCCCTATACTGGCACAGGTCGCAGTCAAACTCTAACACACAATATTACATAGTTACTGCCCCTATACTGGCACAGGTCGCGGTCAAACAGTAACATACAATATTACATAGTAACAGCCCCTATACTGGCACAGGTCGCAGTCAAACTCTAACACACAATATTACATAGTTACTGCCCCTATACTGGCACAGGTCGCGGTCAAACTGTAACACACAAAATTACAGTTAACATAGTCACAGCCCCTATACTGGCACCGGTCACGGTCAAACTCTAACACACAATATTACAGTTAACATAGTCACAGCCCCTATACTGGCACAGGTCACGGTCAAACTGTAACACAATATTACAGTTAACATAGTCACAGCCCCTATACTGGCACAGGTCGCGGTCAAACTGTAACACACAATATTACATAGTGACAGCTCCTATACTGGCAAAGATCAAAGTCAAACTGTAACACACAATATTACATAGTCACAGCCCTTATACTGGCACAGGTCGCAGTCAAACTGTGACACACAATATTACATAGTGACAGCCCCTATATTGGCACAGGTCGCGGTCAAACAGTAACATACAATATTACATAGTAACAGCCCCTATACTGGCACAGGTCTCGGTCAAACAGTAACACACACTATTACATAGTGACAGCCACTATACTGGCACAGGTCGCAGTCAAACAGTAACACACAATATTACATAGTGACAGCCCCTATACTGGCACAGGTCGCGGTCAAACTGTAACACACAATATTACATAGTTACAGCCCCTATACTAGCACAGGTCGCGGTCAAACTGTAACACACAATATTACAGTTAACATAGTCACATCCCCTACACTGGCACACGTCGCGGTCAAACTGTAACACACAATATTAGAGTTAACATAGTCACAGCCCCTACACTGGCACAGGTCTCGGTCAAACTGTAACACAAAATATTACAGTTAACATAGTCAAAGCCTCTACACTGGCACAGGTCGCGGTCAAACTGTAACACATTATATTATTTAGTCACAACCCCTATACTGGCACAGGTCGCGGTCAAACTGTAACACAATATTACAGTTAACATAGTTACAGCCCCTATACTGGCACAGGTCGTGGTCAAACTGTAACACACTATATTACAGTTAACATAGTCACAGCCCCTACACTGGTACAGGTCACGGTCAAACTGTAACAGACAATATTACAGTTAACATAGTCACAGCCCCTATACTGGCACAGGTCGTGGTCAAACTGTAACACACACTATTACCTAGTCACAACCCCTATACTGGCACAGGTAGCGGTCAAACTGTAGCACACAATATTACAGTTAACATAGTTACAACCCCTAGACTGGCACAGGTCGTGGTCAAACTAACACACAGTATTACAGTTAACATAGTGACAGCCCCTACATTGGCACAAGTCGTGCTCAAACTGTAACACACAATATTACAGTTAACATAGTCAAAGTCCCTAGCTATACTGGCACAAGTCGCAGTTAAACTGTAACACACAATATTATAGTTAACATGGTCACAGCCCCTATACTGGCACAGATCAAAGTCAAACTGTAACACACAATATTACATAGTCACAGCCGCTATACTGGCACAGGTCACAGTCAAGCTGTAACACACAATATTACATAGTCACAGCTCCTATACTGGCAAAGATCAAAGTCAAACTGTAACACACAATATTACATAAGCACAGCCCCTATACTGGCACAGGTCGCGGTCAAACTGTAACACACAATATTATATAGTCACAGCCCGTATACTGGCACAGGTCGCAGTCAAACTGTGACGCACAATATTACATAGTCACAGCCCCTATACTGGCACAGGTCGCAGTCAAACAGTAACACACAATATTACATAGTCACATCCCCTATACTGGCACAGGTCGCGGTCAAACTGTAACACACAATATTACATAGTGACAGCCCCTATACTGGCACAGGTCGCAGTCAAACAGTAACACACAATATTACATAGTCACAGCCCCTCTACTGGCACAGGTCGCGGTCAAACTGTAACACACAATATTACAGTTAATATAGTCACAGCCCCTACACTGGCACAGGTCTCGGTCAAACTGTAACACACGATATTACAGTTAACATAGTCACAGCCCCTATACTGGCACAGGTCGCGGTCAAACTGTAACACACAATATTACATAGTCACAGCCCCTACACTGGCACAGGTCTCGGTCAAACTGTAACACACAATATTACAGTTAACATAGTCACAGCCCTTACACTGGCACAGGTCGCGGTCATGACATGACAAACCTGTGTGAAGCGGTCAGGCAACCTAGGAAGACACCACAGCATCATAGAGGTCTAATTAACAAGCTACTCTCAATTCACTAATGTCAAAACCTATACTAGCTCTGGGACTTTCTTTTTGACCGACCATTCAAAATTGCGCCCAATTTCCTCAACCAAATTTTCGCACTTTTTCTCTTTGGCATAATACTTTGCACCATTCAAAATTCCATAGCACCATCACCCTCTCCCCTGCCTGCTACCGACCTTGGTCGGGCTGCTGGTGCTCCCTTGCACCTGCTAGTACAGGCAGTCCCTCCCCCCCCCCCCCCCCCACCTTTCCTGTCCAGAACAGACGTGCGCTACCACAGCTTGTTCTGAATGTGCACGTATAGCCCTATGACCTGACCTGACAAACCCGTGGCTGTGTTAAACCACCAGTATATAAACAAGGTATTTGTACAAACCTGTGACTGTTAAACCACCAGTATATAAACAAGGTATTTGTACAGACCTGTGACTGTGTGTTAAACCACCAGTATATAAACAAGGTATATTGTACAAACCTGTGACTGTTAAACCACCAGTATATAAACAAGGTATTTGTACAAACCTGTGACTGTGTGTTAAACCACCAGTATATAAACAAGGTATTTGTACAGACCTGTGACTGTGTTAAACCACCAGTATATAAACAAGGTATTTGTACAGACCTGTGACTGTGTGTTAAACCACCAGTATATAAACAAGGTATTTGTACAGACCTGTGACTGTGTGTTAAACCACCAGTATATAAACAAGGTATTTGTACAGACCTGTGACTGTGTTAAACCACCAGTATATAAACAAGGTATTTGTACAGACCTGTGACTGTGTGTTAAACCACCAGTATATAAACAAGGTATTTGTACAGACCTGTGACTGTGTGTTAAACCACCAGTATATAATCAAGGTATTTGTACAGACCTGTGACTGTGTGTTAAACAAGGTATTTGTACAGACACCAGTATATAAACAAGGTATTTGTACAGACCTGTGACTGTGTGTTAAACCACCAGTATATAAACAAGGTATTTGTACAGACCTGTGACTGTGTGTTAAACCACCAGTATATAAACAAGGTATTTGTACAGACCTGTGACTGTGTGTTAAACCACCAGTATATAAACAAGGTATTTGTACAGACCTGTGACTGTGTGTTAAACCACCAGTATATAAACAAGGTATTTGTACAGACCTGTGACTGTGTGTTAAACCACCAGTATATAAACAAGGTATTTGTACAGACCTGTGACTGTGTTAAACCACCAGTATATAAACAAGGTATTTGTACAGACCTGTGGCTGTGTTAAACCACCAGTATATAAACAAGGTATTTGTACAGACCTGTGACTGTGTTAAACCACCAGTATATAAACAAGGTATTTGTACAGACCTGTGACTGTGTGTTAAACCACCAGTATATAAACAAGGTATTTGTACAGACCTGTGACTGTGTTAAACCACCAGTATATAAACAAGGTATTTGTACAAACCTGTGACTGTTAAACCACCAGTATATAAACAAGGTATTTGTACAGACCTGTGACTGTGTGTTAAACCACCAGTATATAAACAAGGTATTTGTACAGACCTGTGACTGTTAAACCACCAGTATATAAACAAGGTATTTGTACAGACCTGTGACTGTGTTAAACCACCAGTATATAAACAAGGTATTTGTACAGACCTGTGACTGTTAAACCACCAGTATATAAACAAGGTATTTGTACAGACCTGTGACTGTGTTAAACCACCAGTATATAAACAAGGTATTTGTACAGACCTGTGACTGTGTGTTAAACCACCAGTATATAAACAAGGTATTTGTACAGACCTGTGACTGTGTTAAACCACCAGTATATAAACAAGGTATTTGTACAGACCTGTGACTGTGTTAAACCACCAGTATATAAACAAGGTATTTGTACAGACCTGTGACTGTTAAACCACCAGTATATAAACAAGGTATTTGTACAGACCTGTGACTGTGTGTTAAACCACCAGTATATAAACAAGGTATTTGTACAGACCTGTGACTGTGTGTTAAACCACCAGTATATAAACAAGGTATTTGTACAAACCTGTGACTGTTAAACCACCAGTATATAAACAAGGTATTTGTACAGACCTGTGACTGTGTGTTAAACCACCAGTATATAAACAAGGTATTTGTACAGACCTGTGACTGTTAAACCACCAGTATATAAACAAGGTATTTGTACAAACCTGTGACTGTTAAACCACCAGTATATAAACAAGGTATTTGTACAGACCTGTGACTGTGTGTTAAACCACCAGTATATAAACAAGGTATTTGTACAGACCTGTGACTGTGTTAAACCACCAGTATATAAACAAGGTATTTGTACAGACCTGTGACTGTGTTAAACCACCAGTATATAAACAAGGTATTTGTACAAACCTGTGACTGTTAAAAACCACCAGTATATAAACAAGGTACAAGGTATTTGTACAAACCTGTGACTGTTAAACCACCAGTATATAAACAAGGTATTTGTACAGACCTGTGACTGTGTGTTAAACCACCAGTATATAAACAAGGTATTTGTACAAACCTGTGACTGTGTTAAATCACCAGTATATAAACAAGGTATTTGTACAGACCTGTGACTGTGTTAAACCACCAGTATATAAACAAGGTATTTGTACAAACCTGTGACTGCTAAACCACCAGTATATAAACAAGGTATTTGTACAGACCTGTGACTGTGTGTTAAACCACCAGTATATAAACAAGGTATTTGTACAGACCTGTGACTGTGTTAAACCACCAGTATATAAACAAGGTATTTGTACAGACCTGTGACTGTTTTAAACCACCAGTATATAAACAAGGTATTTGTACAGACCTGTGACTGTGTTAAACCACCAGTATATAAACAAGGTATTTGTACAGACCTGTGACTGTGTGTTAAACCACCAGTATATAAACAAGGTATTTGTACAGACCTGTGACTGTGTGTTAAACCACCAGTATATAAACAAGGTATTTGTACAGACCTGTGACTGTGTTAAACCACCAGTATATAAACAAGGTATTTGTACAGACCTGTGACTGTTTTAAACCACCAGTATATAAACAAGGTATTTGTACAGACCTGTGACTGTGTTAAACCACCAGTATATAAACAAGGTATTTGTACAGACCTGTGACTGTGTGTTAAACCACCAGTATATAAACAAGGTATTTGTACAGACCTGTGACTGTGTGTTAAACCACCAGTATATAAACAAGGTATTTGTACAGACCTGTGACTGTGTTAAACCACCAGTATATAAACAAGGTATTTGTACAGACCTGTGACTGTGTTAAACCACCAGTATATAAACAAGGTATTTGTACAGACCTGTGACTGTGTGTTAAACCACCAGTATATAAACAAGGTATTTGTACAGACCTGTGACTGTGTTAAACCACCAGTATATAAACAAGGTATTTGTACAGACCTGTGACTGTGTTAACCCACCAGTATATAAGCAAGGTATTTGTACAAACCTTATGGTGAGGATTTTGCCGAAGCTGAGCTCCATGCCGTTCATCTGTGCAATGAAGATGGGCGCGACGGCCTCATACAGCGCGGTGCCGTCCATGTTGATGGTGGCGCCAATGGGCAGGACGAAGCGCGTGACACGGCGGTCGATGTTCAAATTCTCCTCCAGACAGCGAAACGTCACGGGGAGCGTGGCCGAGCTGAAAACAGTAACACAGAATAAACACAGGTCATACATAGCTAAAAACAGTAACACGGAATAAACACAGTTCATACATAGCTGAAAACAGTAACACGGAATAAAGACAGTTCATACATAGCTGAAAACAGTAACACAGAATAAACACAGGTCATACATAGCTGAAAACAGTAACACGGAATAAACACAGGTCATACATAGCTGAAAACAGTAACACAGAATAAACACAGGTCATACATAGCTGAAAACAGTAACACGGAATAAACACAGGTCATACATAGCTGAAAACAGTAACACGGAATAAAGACAGTTCATACATAGCTGAAAACAGTAACACAGAATAAACACAGGTCATACATAGCTGAAAACAGTAACACGGAATAAAGACAGTTCATACATAGCTGAAAACAGTAACACAGAATAAACACAGGTCATACATAGCTGAAAACAGTAACACGGAATAAACACAGGTCATACATAGCTGAAAACAGCAACACAGAATAAACACAGGTCATACATAGCTGAAAACAGTAACACGGAATAAAGACAGTTCATACATAGCTGAAAACAGCAACACAGAATAAACGCAGATCATACATAGCTGAAAACAGTAACACGGAATAAAGACAGTTCATACATAGCTGAAAATAGTAGAGTAGAATAAACACAGTTCATACATAGCTGGAAATAGTAGAGTAGAATAAACAGTTTATATGTACATATTCACATAATATTTAAGTAAACAACAATTATACGTTTAATATAAAAAAAACTATATCTAAGTCCTGTAATTAAAAACACTGTGTCATTCAATGACACAAAGTTATATACATCATATCAGCAAAACATTACAGTGTGTTTTATCAACAATTCTGGTGTGGCTTGACATAAACACAAACAGAAAAGTGTTTCGGAAATAACAAAAATTATCTTCTTTTTTGTGCAATGCGTAAAAAGATTTCGTCATTATATAAATAAAACTGCACTATTCACTCTTAGTGAAGAATGTTATCTATTCATGGAGCTATTTACTATATTTTCCTGATTAGATCCCCCTACTAAACTGTCTACTTGACTAATACTTTGTTGCCCCGTCTCTGCGAGTGACAGGTTAGTGTGGCTCGTACCTGGAGGATGTTCCGAGCGCGGTCACCCAGGCCTGCAGGATGCCGATGAAGAGCTTCAGCGGGTTCTTGCGTGTGATGATGAAGTAGATGAGCGGCAGGACGATGGCGGCGTGGATGATGAGCCCGGCGAGAACGGTCACCATGTACATCCCGAGCTGCTCCCCGACCTTCGCAGGGTCGTCCAGTGACAGGATCTTACCCACAATCAGGAACAGGATCCCGATAGGAGAGTACCTGCAATCACACCAGCCATGTAGGATCCAACACCAGGTTACAGTCCAACACCAGGTTACAGTCCAACACCAGGTTACAGTCCCAACACCAGTCATATAGTCCAACACCAGTCATATAGTCCAACACCAGGTTATAGTCCAACACCAGTCATATAGTCCAACACCAGGTTATAGTCCCAACACCAGTCATATAGTCCAACACCAGTCATATAGTCCAACACCAGGTTATAGTCCCAACACCAGTCATATAGTCCAACACCAGGTTATAGTCCCAACACCAGTCATATAGTCCAACACCAGGTTATAGTCCCAACACCAGTCATATAGTCCAACACCAGGTTATAGTCCCAACACCAGTCATATAGTCCAACACCAGGTTATAGTCCCAACACCAGTCATATAGTCCAACACCAGTCATATAGTCCCAACACCAGTCATATAGTCCAACACCATGTTATAGTCCCAACACCAGTATTATAGTCCAACACCAGGTTATAGTCCAACACCAGGTGATATAGTCCCAACACAAGTCATATAGTCCAACACCAGGTTATAGTCCCAACACCAGTCATATAGTCCAACACCAGGTTATAGTCCCAACACCAGTCATATAGTCCAACACCAGTCATATAGTCCAACACCAGGTTATAGTCCCAACAACAGTCATATATTCCAACACCAGTCATATAGTCCAACACCAGTCATAGTCCAACACCAGGTTATAGTCCCAACACCAGTCATATAGTCCAACACCAGTCATATAGTCCAACACCAGTCATATAGTCCGACACCAGTCATATAGCTAAAACACCAGTCATATAGCCCAACACCAGTCATATAGTCCAACACCAGTCATATAGCTAAAACACCAGTCATATAGCCAAACACCAGTCATATAGTCCAACACCAGGCCAACATCAGGCTTACAGTCGAACACCAGGTTACAGTCCCAACACCAGTCATATAGTCCAACACCAGTCATATAGCCAAACACCAGTCATATAGCCAAACACCAGTCATATAGTCCAACACCAGTCATATAGCCAAACACCAGTCATATAGCCAAACACCAGTCATATAGCCAAACACCAGTCATATAGTTCAACACCAGGCCAACATCAGGCACCAGCATTGTAGTCTAACAACATACTTATAGTCTAACACCAGACTTATATTCTAACACCAGCTTATAGTCAAACACCAGACTTATAGTCTAACGCCAGTGATATGGTCTGACACCAGGTGATAGTCTAATGCCAGTTATATGATTAATGCCAATTATATGGTTTAACGCCAGTTATATGATTTAACACTAGGCTTATGGTCTAACGCAAGTCATATAGGTCAAAACCAGTCATATAGTCCAACACCAGGTTTGTAGTCTAATACCAGTCATATGGTCTAACACCAGGCTTGTAGTCTAATGCCACTTATATGGTCTAACACCAATCATATAGTCCAATACCAGCCATATAGTCCAACACCAGCCATATAGTCCAACACCAGTCATATAGCCCAACACCAGTCATATAGCCCAACACCAGTCATATGGTCTAACACCAGGCTTATAGTCTAACACCAGTCATATGGTCTAACACCAGTCATATGGTCTAACAGCAGGCTTATAGTCTAACACCAGTCATATGGTCTAACACTAGGTTTGTAGTCTAACACCAGGTTTGTAGTCTAACACCAGGTTTGTAGTCTAACACCAGGTTTGTAGTCTAACACCAGTCATATGGTCTAACACCAGGTTTGTAGTCTAACACCAGTCATATGGTCTAACACCAGGCTTATAGTCTAACACCAGTCATATGGTCTAACACCAGTCTTATAGTCTAACACCAGTCATATGGTCTAACACCAGGTTTGTAGTCTAACACCAGGTTTGTAGTCTAACACCAGTCATATGGTCTAACACCAGGTTTGTAGTCTAACACCAGGTTTGTAGTCTAACACCAGTCATATGGTCTAACACCAGGTTTGTAGTCTAACACCAGTCATATGGTCTAACACCAGGTTTGTAGTCTAACATCAGTCATATGGTCTAACACCAGGCTTATAGTTTAACACCAGTCATATGGTCTAACACCAGGCTTATAGTCAAACACCAGTTATATGGTCTAACACCAGGCTTATAGTCTAATGCCAGTTATATGGTCTAACACCAGTCTTATAGTCTAACACCAGTCATATGGTCTAACACCAGGTTTGTAGTCTAACACCAGGTTTGTAGTCTAACACCAGTCATATGGTCTAACACCAGGTTTGTAGTCTAACACCAGGTTTGTAGTCTAACATCAGTCATATGGTCTAACACCAGGCTTATAGTCTAACACCAGTCATATGGTCTAACACTAGGCTTATAGTCTTACACCAGTCATATGGTCTAACACCAGGCTTATAGTCTAACATCAGTCATATGGTCTAACACCAGGCTTATAGTTTAACACCAGTCATATGGTCTAACAGCAGGCTTATAGTCAAACACCAGTTATATGGTCTAACACCAGGCTTATAGTCTAATGCCAGTTATATGGTCCACATGACGAGCAGGATGGTATGTAATAAATATTGATCGGTCAGAACTTTATTACTATGCAGTCTTATAGTCTAACACCAGTCATATGGTATAACACCAGGCTTATAGTCTAACACCAGGTTTATAGGCTAACACCAGGCTTATAGCCAGAATAGACTGAAATACATACCAGTTGTTTTGCCATGTTGTTTAGTGCATGAGTTTCTAGTTAAAACAATATTATACCATGAGACTGTGTGGCAGGTGAGTGCTATAAATCTTGCTCACTCTAAACGAGTGCAATAAATAACATGGGGAAACAACTGGTATGTGGCTCTGTTTTTATGACATACCACCTTTCTACATTATGATTAACACAAGTAGAATTAAATAACACAACTTACTTTGTCTGGAACGTTGACTGAATTTGATGGAATTGACAGAATGCCGAACATGACATCATTTGAGTGAACGCTTACTTCACAGGTAAGATTTTGTATTACATATATGTTCAATTTTTTTTAAATATTGATCGGTCAGAATTGTCTTTATTACTATGCAGTAAGATTAAATGGGTATGTAAGAAAAGTGTTTACCACATGACGAGCAGGATGGTATGTAATAAATATTGATCAGTCAGAATTGTCTTTATTACTATGCAGTAAGATTAAATGGGTATGTAAGAAAAGTGTTTACCACATGACGAGCAGGATGGTATGTAATAAATATTGATCAGTCAGAATTGTCTTTATTACTATGCAGTAAGATTAAATGGGTATGTAAGAAAAGTGTTTACCACATGACGAGCAGGATGGTATGTAATAAATATTGATCAGTCAGAATTGTCTTTATTACTATGCAGTAAGATTAAATGGGTATGTAAGAAAAGTGTTTACCACATGACGAGCAGGATGGTATGTAATAAATATTGATCAGTCAGAATTGTCTTTATTACTATGCAGTAAGATTAAATGGGTATGTAAGAAAAGTGTTTACCACATGACGAGCAGGATGGTATGTAATAAATATTGATCGGTCAGAATTGTCTTTATTACTATGCAGTAAGATTAAATGGGTATGTAAGAAAAGTGTTTACCACATGACGAGCAGGATGGTATGTAATAAATATTGATCAGTCAGAATTGTCTTTATTACTATGCAGTAAGATTAAATGGGTATGTAAGAAAAGTGTTTACCACATGACGAGCAGGATGGTATGTAATAAATATACAGAACTTCACATACGTTGTTTTCGCTTCCTACTTATTGCATGAGTTTATTTTGCGAAAGAATATATATCACGAGACCGTGTAGCGGTCTAGTGGTATGCTCTTTCGCAAAATAAACTAGTTCAATAAATAGGAAGCAAAAACAACGTATGTGAAGTTCTGTATATTTATTACATATCTTCTTTCATATTTTATAAAAACGTTTTTTAATTTAACGTCATAACAACACTTTGTTAAATCTATTATCAAAACTCATTTCATAGATTTACTTAACGTTAAGAATCATACTCTGCGGCAGCCTTGTGTAATGTTTCAAATACGATGTGACATCATTTGTAAATCATATATGACGTCAGTAAATAAAAGGGGCTAACTGCAGTAAAAAGAAAAAGGGAATTCCCCATTTAAAGGTTCCGGTCCATATTGCACATATGTGCGATACAAAATAAATTTATTACACGCTTTCAAAATGTCTTTATCACTATAGTAAGATTGAATAGGTATGGAATAAAAGTGTTTACCACATGACAAGTAATAAAAGTGTTTACCACATGCCAAGTAATCTGTCATGGACGGAGGAGCCGACCAAGGCCGGCTCTTGTGCCCATGACGGGTGTGCACTACAACAGCTTGTTCTGAATGTGCACGTAAAACCCTATGACCTGACCTGACCTGACCTGACAAGTAATAAAAGTGTTTAGCACATGAGAAGTAATAAAAGTGTTTACCACATGACGAGCAGGACGATCCTCATGATGATCTCGTTGAGCACTGCGAAGAAGTCGACCATCAGCTTCGCCTTTTCAGCCATCTTGCTCATGAGAATACCAAACACCGTGCAGAAACTGATCAGGCCTGAAACACACAAACCAATCTATCTATCACCTGTCTAATACACACAGTCACATGTATAATATAGCCACCTGTATAATGCAGCCACCAATCTAATACAGCTAACTGTCAAATACAGACACCTGTCTAATACAGCTAACTGTCAAATACAGACACCTGTCTAATACAGCTAACTGTCAAATACAGACACCTGTCTAATACACAGTCACCTGTCTAATATACAAACAAATCTAGCAGTCACCTGTCTAATACAGTCACCTGTTTATAATACACAGTCACCTGTCTAATACAGCTGTTTGTATAATACAGCAACCTGTTTAATACACATAAACAAATCTATCAGTCACCTGTCCAAGACAATCACCTGTCTAATGCAGTCACCACATGTATAATACAGTCACCTGTATAATACAGTCATCTGTCTAATACACAGTGACCTGTCTAATGTGGACAGTGACCCGTGTAAGACCCACCGAGCACATTGATGCCATGGTTGTAGGGCAGCGTTCGGATCCACTTGGTCTCGGTCTCCTTGAGGATGACGTAGGTGGTGTTGGTTGAGTTGTCGGTGATGGTGTTGACGACCACGGTCTGCGTGGTGGTGGAGATGGTCTCATTGAGGCTGAATGGCAGATCGGTGACATTCATCGTGTCGTTGCCCTCGGCCTCCAGCGAACCCTTCACGTACACCGTGCGCTGGTGCTGGAACGTCGCCTGAACCAAGTTCTCTGGGAAAATATTCCTGAAAGAGGTCGTTGTATGAGGCTGTTACAAAACGTTTGTACAATGACACAATTAAAGCACACTGATTTGTTAATCAACATGCCCTTGTAAACTGTGCGCTGGTGCTGGAACATTGCCTGAACCAGGTTCTCCGGAGAAGTATTCCTGGAGGAGGTCACTGTATTACTCGTATGGTTAAACACATCTTGGTTCATATCAAAGTGATATATTATATGTTCCACTAAAACGTCAAGTGGGACGTAACACTTCAACATCAGCAAGGTGTGGAATGTGTTGTAAGCAAGGTGTGGAATGTTTTTTAAGCAAAGTGTGGAATGTGTTGTAAGCAAAGTGTGGAATGTGTTGTAAGCAAGGTGTGGAATGTGTTGTAAGCAAGGTGTGGAATGTGTTGTAAGCAAGGTGTGGAATGTGTTGTAAGCAAAGTGTGGAATGTGTTGTAAGTAAGGTGTGGAATGTGTTGAACTGGCACTTTGGCTCTTGATGCTTTGTTGGTCAGAATATGCATTTCCTCCACTACCACCCACCTTTGACCCAACCAACCCCACCCACCACCACCACCACCACTCACCTTTGACCCAACCAACCCCATCCACCATTGCCCCACCACCACCACTCACCATTGACCCAACCAACCCCACCCACCATTGACCCAACCACCACCACTCACCTTTGACTCAATCACCTTTTCTTCCACCCACCGCACCCACCATTGAAAAGCAAATTAATACAGGACCCCTTCACTCGAGGACTAAAATGTGTTTTTTGTCTTACTCTATATAAATAAAGACAAAAATATGGCTAGTGCACCGATACACTACAGATTGTGTCTCCACCTCCACACACACACCCCACCACACACTACAAATTGTGTCACCACCCCCCACCCCCACACATACACCCCCTACCACACACTGCATATTGTGTCTCCACCCCCACCCCCCCACACACCCCACCACACACTACAGATTGTCTCCACCCCCCCACACACACACACACCCCACCACATATTATGTCTGCATCCCCCCCACACACACACACCCCACTATACACTACAGATTGTGTCTCCATCCCCCACACAAACCCCACCACATACTACAGATTGTGTCTCCACCACCCCCACCCCACCCCCACAACACCACACACTACAGATTGTGTCTCCACCCCCCACAAACACACACAACACCACACACTACAGATTGTGTCTCCACCCCCAAACACACCCCACCCCCACACACTACAGATTGTGTCTCCATCCCCCACACAAACCCCACCACATACTACAGATTGTGTCTCCCTCGAAACACCCACACACCAATCCCCACACTACAGATTGTGTCTCCCTCGAAACACCCACACACCAACCCCCACACTACAGATTGTGTCTCCCTCGAAACACCCACACACCAACCCCCACACTACAGATTGTGTCTCCCTCGAAACACCCACACACCAACCACCACACTACAGATTGTGTCTCCCTCGAAACACCCACACACCAACCCCACACTACAGATTGTGTCTCCGTCGAAACACCCACACACCAACCACCACACTACAGATTGTGTCTCCGTCGAAACACCCACACACCAACCCCCACACTACAGATTGTGTCTCCCTCGAAACACCCACACACCAACCACCACACTACAGATTGTGTCTCCCTCGAAACACCCACACACCAACCCCACACTACAGATTGTGTCTCCGTCGAAACACCCACACACCAACCACCACACTACAGATTGTGTCTCCGTCGAAACACCCACACACCAATCCCCACACTACAGATTGTGTCTCCCTCGAAACACCCACACACCAATGCCCACCAAATTCCTTGAACTGTCATTCATACAGGCCTGTAATATCACCAGCTGCTGATATTAAAACTTTAATTGCTCAATAATATTTATTATTACATTGGTCTGTACATGTTTCACATAGTCAACTCTCATTATCATGGCCAAATGGACTCCCTGCCACTTGTGCTGTATTGTGAGGTTTGCTAATATATCAAATTTCTCTTGCTATTGTAATGATTGGTACCTAGCTAACACCTGCCTGGATTTATTCTCCACTCCACCACACCTTGCAAACACATATTTTCCAACATTATTTTATTACTCATAAAATGAACAGATTTACGTCAATCAAATGACACTCATTTTCACATAAAATCTTCACTAACTAAATTTCTTGTGATATAATTTGCTGTAACAGTAATTAATGGCAGATCTAGAGAGGGATGTATCTTTCTTCAAAACAGAATGTCAAACATTTGTGATTTCACCCCCACCCCCACCCCTACCCCCAGCTGTTTTTTTTCTGGCAGTGAAATGTTTTAGTTTTTTCGGTGTCCTTGTTTTTTCGGTTATAAATGTTCTAAGTTTGACATATTAGATTGTGTTACTGACATCAATATTCATTACTTGATGCAGGTACCTGTATGGCCATGGCACCTGCTGTTAGCTGTTTTCAGACATAATGGCATGAGACAACAATTAATTACACCTGCCACGTAAAACACCAGGCCCAGCAAGGTATAACACCAGGCTCTGCGTGTAGGACAGGTTCACACCTATTTACATAACACACCAGGCTCTGCATGTAGGACAGGTTCACACCTATTTACATAACTCACCGGATTCACTTACTGTAAAACACCAGGCTCTGCGTGTAGGACAGGTTCACACCTATTTACATAACACACCAGGCTCTGCGTGTAGGACAGGTTCACACCTATTTACATAACTCACCGGGCTCACTTACTGTAAAACACCAGGCTCTGCGTGTAGGACAGGTTCACACCTATTTACATAACACACCAGGCTCTGCGTGTAGGACAGGTTCACACCTATTTACATAACTCACCGGGCTCACTTACTGTAAAACACCAGGCTCTGCGTGTAGGACAGGTTCACACCTATTTACATAACACACCAGGCTCTGCGTGTAGGACAGGTTCACACCTATTTACATAACACACCAGGCTCTGCGTGTAGGACAGGTTCACACCTATTTACATAACTCACCGGGCTCACTTACTGTAAAACACCAGGCTCTGCGTGTAGGACAGGTTCACACCTATTTACATAACACACCAGGCTCACTTACTGTAAAACACCAGGCTCTGCGTGTAGGACAGGTTCACACCTATTTACATAACACACCGGGCTCACTTACTGTAAAACACCAGGCTCTGCGTGTAGGACAGGTTCACACCTATTTACATAACACACCAGGCTCTGCGTGTAGGACAGGTTCACACCTATTTACATAACACACCAGGCTCACTTACTGTAAAACACCAGGCTCTGCGTGTAGGACAGGTTCACACCTATTTACATAACACACCGGGCTCACTTACTGTAAAACACCAGGCTCTGCGTGTAGGACAGGTTCACACCTATTTACATAACACACCAGGCTCTGCGTGTAGGACAGGTTCACACCTATTTACATAACTCACCGGGCTCACTTACTGTATAACACCAGGCTCTGTGTGTAGGACAGGTTCACACCTATTTACATAACACACCGGGCTCACTTACTGTAAAACACCAGGCTCTGCGTGTAGGACAGGTTCACACCTATTTACATAACACACCAGGCTCACTTACTGTAAAACACCAGGCTCTGCGTGTAGGACAGGTTCACACCTATTTACATAACACACCGGGCTCTGCGTGTAGGACAGGTTCACACCTATTTACATAACTCACCGGGCTCACTTACTGTAAAACACCAGGCTCTGCGTGTAGGACAGGTTCACACCTATTTACATAACACACCAGGCTCTGCGTGTAGGACAGGTTCACACCTATTTACATAACACACCAGGCTCTGCGTGTAGGACAGGTTCACACCTATTTACATAACTCACCGGGCTCACTTACTGTATAACACCAGGCTCTGTGTGTAGGACAGGTTCACACCTATTTACATAACACACCGGGCTCACTTACTGTAAAACACCAGGCTCTGCGTGTAGGACAGGTTCACACCTATTTACATAACTCACCGGGCTCACTTACTGTAAAACACCAGGCTCTGCGTGTAGGACAGGTTCACACCTATTTACATAACACACCAGGCTCTGCGTGTAGGACAGGTTCACACCTATTTACATAACTCACCGGTCTCACTTACTGTAAAACACCATCAACTACAAGTGTTTATTAAACATGTGCACACTTGTCGAAGCCAGTCTTGATAGTGTTGTATTTAATCCATCATCTCGGAGGCTGGTGAGTTCTTGGTTCAAACCTTAGCACCCACTCCCACCCAGAGCCCATGCATATAAAACTTTAGAGTCTAAAGTACTGTCAGAAATAAAATAAAAATGATTTTCGTCAATTATATCTTACATATTAAACAGACAAGTAAATATTTTGTAAATATCTATTTAATGATAGTTTACCTAATTTAGCATTTACTTGTTTCGGCTCTCATTGATGCAGAAGGTGGGGTTTACTCTTGAAATTAAAAGAAATGTCGGTAAACAGGTAATTTGTGCACTTTATCAGAACAGACTATAACAAATTGTGGTCAGTAGTGTCAGTTTCATTGCTGTTACAATATGTGAGGGACCGTTCTGATGAGGGTTTACCTCTATCCATCTCCAAAACAAAATATCTGTAGACATTTATAAGTAACTTTTGAGCAAAACTGTCAAGAACTATTCTGAATTTGTGATCTATATATTATAATGGTATTAAAGGTGCTATCTCAAAGTTGCATAATGACAGCTATTGCAAATCATGTTTTTATTAACTTTTGCTTTAACATTTAAAGGCTACACGTTTAACTATATGTCCATAAATGATTATAAGAAATAATTTTATCTACTAGTAGAAAAGACATTTTTATTGGAGAATCTTTGTCACTAACAGATGCTCATATATAACTTCTAATATAGCACCTTTAAGTGGTTGCAAGATTGTGTAAATTTCTAATGTACTTATATTGAATTTATATTCACTAAATATGCTGGTCATAATTAATAATTTATGCTGCAATTCAAAATAATCAGTTAACTTGCAGTTTTAAATTAAAAGTTTGTTTAAGGGTAAATGGAATTGACACATATTATCAAAATGTGTTATAGTCTGTTCCAATAAAGGTAACAAATATCCTGTTTACTGACATCTTTATTTTAATTTCAAGAGTAAACACCACCTTGTACATCAATGAGAGCCCAAACAGGTAAATGCTAAATTAGGTAGAGTATCATTAAATAGATATTTACTAAATATTTACTTGTCAGTTTAATTTGAAAGAAATAATCAACGAAAATCAGTTTTATTTTATTTCCGACACTACTTAAGATTCAAATACCTGATGATATCACATGCATGCAATGTGTATGGTAAAATATCTGATGATGTCACATGCATGCAATGTGTATGGTAAAATATCTGATGATGTCACATGCATGCAATGTGTATGGTAAAATATCTGATGATGTCACATGCATGCAATGTGTATGGTAAAATATCTGATGATGTCACATGCATGCAATGTGTATGGTAAAATATCTGATAATGTCACATGCATGCAAAGTGTATGGTAAAATATCTGATGATGTCACATGCATGCAAAGTGTATGGTAAAATCTCGACATTATTAGAGATTTGAGTCACGACTAAACATTTTGTATCACAGGACCAGTGCACGTTTTACGGTTACTACACAGAGTTCACTGACGAACCACAAACAACTCATTAAACTAGAGTTCACTCACGAACCACAAACAACTCGTTAAACTAGAGTTCACTCACGAACCACAAACAACTCGTTAAACTAGAGTTCACTCACGAACCACAAACAACTCGTTAAACTACTGCCCTGCACAGAACACAGCTTGGTAGAATTCAACTATGGCCACAATTCAGCTTTGTTTAGTTCATCTATGGTCATTTTTCACCTTCATATATAGTAACTTAGCTTGGTATAATTCAATTATGCATGGTCATTATTTAGATTGGCATAGTTCTTCATATTAACTGAAGAATAGTTAACTGAGGTCACATTGGTAATTCAACAATGGTATTTATTATTAACTGAAGTATAATTAACTGAGGTCATACTGGTAATTCAACTATGGTATTTATTATTAACTGAAGTATAGTTAACTGAGGTCATATTGGTAATTCAACAATGGTATTTATTATTAACTGAAGTATAGTTAACTGAGGTCATATTGGTAATTCAACTATGGTATTTATTATTAACTGAAGTATAGTTAACTGAGGTCATACTGGTAATTTTCAACAATGGTATTTATTATTAACTGAAGTATAGTTAACTGAGGTCATATTGGTAATTCAACTATGGTATTTATTATTAACTGAAGTATAGTTAACTGAGGTCATACTGGTAATTCAACAATGGTATTTATTATTAACTGAAGTATAGTTAACTGAGGTCATACTGGTAATTCAACAATGGTATTTATTATTAACTAACATATATTTAAACTGAGGTCATACCGGTAATTCAACAATGGTATTTATTATTAACTGAAGTATAGTTAACTGAGGTCATACTGGTAATTCAACTATGGTATATACTGTAAACCGGATTAATATTGTTACATGTTTTTTTTGCGAATATGTCCCTTAGCACATGTTCACGACATTTAAATTTTGCAAATGACCATTGGCATTTGTACAAAAAAGCCAATATTGCCTATATCGGTCTGAAAAAACACACCTAATTGTCAGTTTGGTTGTTATAAATTTATACAGTGTCTGAAACATCAAACAATTGTCTCTGGTACCCAGTAAAGAGGATGACCCACCTGGCGTGTAACAGGAACATAGCTCACGTCTTTAGTTGTTAACAATTTATATACCTTTGGTAGCCGAAACAATTAATATACTAGTAACTAAGGTATTGTTACACTAAGATCATACCGGTAGTCCAACTATGGTATTTAACTAAAGTACAGTTAAACTGAGGTCATACCAGTAGTCCAACTATGGTATTTAACTAAAGTACAGTTAAACTGAGGTCATACCGGTAGTCCAACTATGGTATTTAACTAAAGTACAGTTAAACTGAGGTCATACCTGTAGTCCAACTATGGTATTTAACTAAAGTACAGTTAAACTGAGGTCATACCGGTAGTCCAACTATGGTATTTAACTAAAGTACAGTTAAACTGAGGTCATACCGGTAGTCCAACTATGGTATTTAACTAAAGTACAGTTAAACTGAGGTCATACCGGTAGTCAAACCATGGTATTTAACTAAAGTACAGTTAAACTGAGGTCATACCGGTAGTCCAACTATGGTATTTAACTAAAGTACAGTTAAACTGAGGTCATACCGGTAGTCAAACTGGTATTTAACTAAAGTACAGTTAAACTGAGGTCATGCATACCGGTAGTTAAACCATGGTATTTAACTATTTAATTAAAGTATGGTAAACTGAGGTCATACTGGTAGTCCAACTATGGTATTTAATTAAAGTACAGTTACAATAAGATCATACTGGTAGTTCAGCCATGGTATTAACTATTTAACTAAAGTATTGTAAAATGAGGTCATACCAGTAGTTCAGCCATGGTATTTAACTATTTAACTAAGGTACAGTAAACCAAGGTCATACCGGTAGTACCACTATGGTATTTAACTATTTAACTAAGGTACAGTAAACCGAGGTCATACCGGTAGTACCACTATGTTTATTAACTATTTAACTAAGGTACAGTAAACCAAGGTCATACCGGTAGTACCACTATGGTATTTAACTATTTAACTAAGGTACAGTAAACCGAGGTCATACCGGTAGTACCACTATGGTATTTAACTATTTAACTAAGGTACAGTAAACCGAGGTCATACCGGTAGTACCACTATGTTTATTAACTATTTAACTAAGGTACAGTAAACCAAGGTCATACCGGTAGTACCACTATGATATTTAACTATTTAACTAAGGTACAGTAAACCGAGGTCATACCGGTAGTACCACTATGTTTATTAACTATTTAACTAAGGTACAGTAAACCGAGGTCATACCGGTAGTACCACTAGGTTTATTAACTATTTAACTAAGGTACAGAAAACCGAGGTCATACCGGTAGTACCACTATGGTATTTAACTATTTAACTAAGGTATGGTAAACCGAGGTCATACCAGTAGTTCAGCCATGGTATTAACTATTTAACTAAGGTATGGTAAACCGAGGTCATACCGGTAGTACCATTATGGTATTTAAGAATCATTAAGTGGCCATCGTACCGGATGAGGTCGAGGAAGGCGTCGAGCGATGTGGCTGTCATGTCGTCCTCCGTCATCGCCTTGGAGGTTTTCTTCGCGTACGTGCCCGGGTGGATTGACACCACCAGCACGATGCCGATGATGATGGCGATGAACGTTGTCGCGAAGTAGTAAATGATCGCACGCAGACCCATCCGACCACTGGACTTCGCGTCCAGAGATGCCAAACCTGAAACATAGACACACAAGGCATAGTAGACAGGTGCTGTTTTAAACACACTGAATAACTGACAGACTGACTGACTGACTGCATGACCAACTGACTGACTGACTGACTGACCAACTGGCAGACCGACTGACCAATTGACCAACTTACCTACTGACTGACTGCATGACCAACTGACTGACCGACTGACCGACTTACCTACTGACTGACTGCATGACCAACTGACTGACTGACTGACCGACTGCTTGACTGACTGACTGCATGACCAACTGACTGACCGACTGACCAACTTACCTACTGACTGACTGCATGACCAACTGACAAACTTATCTACTGACTGATTGACTGACTGACTGCATGACCAACTGACTGACTGACTGACTGACTGACTGACCGACTGACCAACTTACCTACTGACTGACTGCATGACCAACTAACAAACTTATCTACTGACTGATTGACTGACTGACTGCATGACCAACTGACTGACCGACTGACCAACTTACCTACTGACTGACTGACTGACTGCATGACCAACTGACTGACCGACTGACCAACTTACCTACTGACTGACTGACTGCATGACCAACTGACTGACCGACTGACCAACTTACCTACTGATTGACTGACTGCATGACCAACTGACTGACCGACTGACCGGCTGACTGAATGACCAACTTACCTACTGACTGACTGCATGACCAACTGACAAACTTATCTACTGACTGACTGACTGACTGCATGACCAACTGACTGACCGACTGACCAACTTACCTACTGACTGACTGAATGCATGACCAACTGACTGACTGACTGACTGACTGACTGACTGACTGACCAACTTACCTACTGACTGACTGCATGACCAACTGACAAACTTATCTACTGACTGATTGACTGACTGACTGCATGACCAACTGACTGACCGACTGACCAACTTACCTACTGACTGACTGCATGACCAACTGACAAACTTATCTACTGACTGATTGACTGACTGACTGCATGACCAACTGACTGACCGACTGACCAACTTACCTACTGATTGACTGACTGCATGACCAACTGACCGACTGACCAACTGACAAACTTATCTACTGACTGATTGACTGACTGACGACCAACTGACTGACTGACTGACTGACTGACTGACTGACTGACTGACTGACTGACTGACCAACTGACTGACCGACTGACTGACCAACTTACCTACTGACTGACTGACTGCATGACCAACTGACTGACTGACTGACCGACTGACCAACTTACGTACTGACTGACTGCATGACCAACTGACAAACTTATCTACTGACTGATTGACTGACTGACTGCATGACCAACTGACTGACCAATTTACCTACTGACTGATGCATGACCAACTGACAAACTTATCTACTGACTGATTGACTGACTGACTGCATGACCAACTGACTGACTGACCGACTGACCAACTTACCTACTGACTGACTGCATGACCAACTGACAAACTTATCTACTGACTGATTGACTGACTGACTGACTGCATGACCAACTGACTGACTGACCGACTGACCGACTGACCGACTGACCAACTTACCTACTGACTGACTGCAGAACGAACTAACAAACTTATCTACTGACTGATTGACTGACTGCATGACCAACTGACTGACCGACTGACCAACTTACCTACTGACTGACTGACTGCATGACCAACTTACCTACTGACTGACTGACTGCATGACCAACTGACTGACCGACTGACCAACTTACCTACTGATTGACTGACTGCATGACCAACTGACTGACCGACTGACCAACTTACCTACTGACTGACTGACTGCATGACCAACTGACTGACCAACTGACCGACTGACCAAATGACAAACTTATCTACTGACTGATTGACTGACTGACTGCATGACCAACTGACTGACCGACTGACTGACTGACCAACTTACCTACTGACTGACTGACTGCATGACCAACTGACTGACCGACTGACCAACTTACCTACTGACTGACTGCATGACCAACTGACTGACTGACTGATCGCTGACCAACTTACCTACTGACTGACTGACTGCATGACCAACTGACTGACCGACTGACCGACTGACCAACTTACCTACTGACTGACTGCATGACCAACTGACTGACCAACTGACTGACTGACCAACTTACCTACTGACTGACTGACTGCATGACCAACTGACTGACTGACTGATCGCTGACCAACTTGCCTACTGACTGACTGACTGACTGCATGACCAACTGACTGACCGACTGACCAACTTACCTACTGACTGACTGCATGACCAACTGACTGACTGACTGACCGACTGACCAACTTACCTACTGACTGACTGACTGCATGACCGACTGACTGACTGACCAACTTACCTACTGACTGACTGCATGACCAACTGACAAACTTATCTACTGACTGATTGACTAACTGACTGACTGATTGACCAACTGACCGACCGACCGACCGTCTGACCAACCAACCTACTGACTGACTGACTGACTGACTGACATATTGTTGAATACAGATACAAACATTTTATCAACAAGCCAAATGTCATAATGAAAACTTTGACCGTGCTTAACAAAGATTGTTAATTTTTGAGTTACAAACACATTATCTTATCAAATATTATGTACACTATAAAAAGAAATTACTTTTAGGTTTATTTTGTATGCTCCTCAAAAATAAAACATCAAAAACAAAATAGTATTAACGTATACGAATATTGCAGCAATTCTGAGAGGTTTTTAATGTGTCATACAGGATGTATCCAACTACTAAAAACGGATAATCATTTGTGGTAATATCTATTCTTGGTCAAACCATAAACTGACCAGACTAACAATTTCAGGGGCTGTGCAGCAAATTATGCAGGGATGTGTCTAGACTGTGACATGCAAAGCTTGACCATCTGGGTATCAAAAGCTTACCAGATGGTGGGGGGGGGGGGGGGGGGGGGGGGGGGCAGTCTTGAAGCAAAACCTCAAATTTGGGCAAAAATTATGGAGATATATTTGGCAAAATGAGCTGGACTCAAACCTTTTCACCATGTATTTTCATCATTCTAACAAAGATATATTATTGGCAATCCATGTGAACAATGTGTAGCGATACATTTGCAACCCTATGTAGCTGTTTGGTAGCAATGCTTAATATGAATAATGTTGTTATCCAGATTTGGGCATTTTTGTTGAATTTGGGGAAAAAGCAGGTTGCTCCCCCACCCCTGGCCTCCTACAAAAATGGGAGCCAATGTGTATCACAGACATACAAGCAGAGGTCTTTATAAATAGAGATTGTCTTGATTGGTGAGGGGGGGGGGGGGGGGGTCCTGATTGACTGATATCGAGGGTGTAAAGGGCCTGAGTTTATTGGGTATCCAGGGGCATGCTCCACTGAAAAGTTTACAAAACTAGATGTTCAGAAATACAAGTAAAATTCACCATGACAAATGCAATTACATGTAACACTGTTTAAATGGGTTTTTTTCACAACAAACATTTTTGTGTACATGTACCAAACTGTTGTATCAAATGAAATAATAACTTACAATCAGTGATTGTACTATTCAATGAAATAATAACTTACAATCAGTGATTGTACTATCAAATGAAATAATAACTTACAATCAGTGATTGTACTATCAAATGAAATAATAACTTACAATCAGTGATTGTACTATCAAATGAAATAATAACTTACAATCAGTGATTGTACTATTCAATGAAATAATAACTTACAATCAGTGATTGTACTATTCAATGAAATAATAACTTACAATCAGTGATTGTACTATTCAATGAAATAATAACTTACAATCAGTGATTGTATAAGTGTCTATCTAGGACATTGTATATAAACATTTAGTTAAACTGGTTTGATTTCCATGCAGTTAGATCACTTATAGAAGAGTTTTGGAATGGACACGTACGGAAATTTTTCAAAACTAAATATCCAAAAAGGCAATACCCTGAATTCTGCCAGTAAAATTCAACATAACAAATGTAGGTATATGTATATGTTGTGCCAAACCAATCGCTTTGAGCCGAGGTGATATAGAATAACATTATGTTGCCAGTCAGTGTTTGGCAATCAATGTGTTGTGAGTTTCAGTGGCAGAACCAATCGCTTGGAGCCGAGGTGATATAGAATAACATTATGTTGCCAGTCAGTGTTTGGCAATCAATGTGTTGTGAGTTTCAGTGGCAGAACCAATCGCTTGGAGCCGAGGTGATATAGAATAACATTATATTGCCAGTCAGTGTTTGGCAATCAATGTGTTGTGAGTTTCAGTGGCCAAACCAATCGCTTGGAGCCGAGGTGATATAGAATAATATTATATTGCCAGTCAGTGTTTGGCAATCAATGTGTTGTGAGTTTCAGTGGCAGAACCAATCGCTTGGAGCCGAGGTGATATAGAATAATATTATATTGCCAGTCAGTGTTTGGCAATCAATGTGTTGTGAGTTTTAGTGGCCAAACCAATCGCTTGGAGCCGAGGTGATATAGAATAATATTATGTTGCCAGTCAGTGTTTGGCAATCAATGTGTTGTGAGTTTCAGTGGCCAAACCAATCGCTTGGAGCCGAGGTGATATAGAATAATATTATGTTGCCAGTCAGTGTTTGGCAATCAATGTGTTGTGAGTTTCAGTGGCAGAACCAATCGCTTTGAGCTGAGGTGATATAGAATAATATTATGTTGCCAGTCAGTGTTTGGCAATCAATGTGTTGTGAGTTTCAGTGGCAGAACCAATCGCTTGGAGCCGAGGTGATATAGAATAATATTATGTTGCCAGTCAGTGTTTGGCAATCAATGTGTTGTGAGTTTTAGTGGCCAAACCAATCGCTTGGAGCCGAGGTGATATAGAATAACATTATGTTGCCAGTCAGTGTTTGGCAATCAATGTGTTGTGAGTTTCAGTGGCCAAACCAATCGCTTTGAGCCGAGGTGATATAGAATAACATTATATTGCCAGTCAGTGTTTGGCAATCAATGTGTTGTGAGTTTCAGTGGCCAAACCAATCGCTTGGAGCCGAGGTGATATAGAATAACATTATGTTGCCAGTCAGTGTTTGGCAATCAATGTGTTGTGAGTTTCAGTGGCCAAACCAATCGCTTTGAGCCGAGGTGATATAGAATAACATTATGTTGCCAGTCCGTGTTTGGCAATCAATGTGTTGTGAGTTTCAGTGGCCAAACCAATCGCTTTGAGCCGAGGTGATATAGAATAATATTATGTTGCCAGTCAGTGTTTGGCAATCAATGTGTTGTGAGTTTCAGTGGCCAAACCAATTGCTTGGAGCCGAGGTGATATAGAATAACATTATGTTGCCAGTCAGTGTTTGGCAATCAATGTGTTGTGAGTTTCAGCGGCAGAACCAATCGCTTGGAGCCGAGGTGATATAGAATAACATTATGTTGCCAGTCAGTGTTTGGCAATCAATGTGTTGTGAGTTTCAGTGGCAGAACCAATCGCTTGGAGCCGAGGTGATATAGAATAACATTATGTTGCCAGTCAGTGTTTGGCAATCAATGTGTTGTGAGTTTCAGTGGCAGAACCAATCGCTTGGAGCCGAGGTGATATAGAATAACATTATGTTGCCAGTCAGTGTTTGGCAATCAATGTGTTGTGAGTTTCAGTGGCAGAACCAATCACTTGGAGCCGAGGTGATATAGAATAACATTATATTGCCAGTCAGTGTTTGGCAATCAATGTGTTGTGAGTTTCAGTGGCCAAACCAATCGCTTGGAGCCGAGGTGATATAGAATAATATTATATTGCCAGTCAGTGTTTGGCAATCAATGTGTTGTGAGTTTTAGTGGCCAAACCAATCGCTTGGAGCCGAGGTGATATAGAATAATATTATGTTGCCAGTCAGTGTTTGGCAATCAATGTGTTGTGAGTTTCAGTGGCCAAACCAATCGCTTGGAGCCGAGGTGATATAGAATAATATTATGTTGCCAGTCAGTGTTTGGCAATCAATGTGTTGTGAGTTTCAGTGGCAGAACCAATCGCTTTGAGCTGAGGTGATATAGAATAATATTATGTTGCCAGTCAGTGTTTGGCAATCAATGTGTTGTGAGTTTCAGCGGCCAAACCAATCGCTTGGAGCCGAGGTGATATAGAATAATATTATGTTGCCAGTCAGTGTTTGGCAATCAATGTGTTGTGAGTTTTAGTGGCCAAACCAATCGCTTGGAGCCGAGGTGATATAGAATAATATTATGTTGCCAGTCAGTGTTTGGCAATCAATGTGTTGTGAGTTTCAGTGGCCAAACCAATCGCTTGGAGCCGAGGTGATATAGAATAATATTATGTTGCCAGTCAGTGTTTGGCAATCAATGTGTTGTGAGTTTCAGTGGCCAAACCAATCGCTTGGAGCCGAGGTGATATAGAATAACATTATGTTGCCAGTCAGTGTTTGGCAATCAATGTGTTGTGAGTTTCAGTGGCAGAACCAATCGCTTGGAGCCGAGGTGATATAGAATAACATTATGTTGCCAGTCAGTGTTTGGCAATCAATGTGTTGTGAGTTTCAGTGGCAGAACCAATCGCTTGGAGCCGAGGTGATATAGAATAACATTATGTTGCCAGTCAGTGTTTGGCAATCAATGTGTTGTGAGTTTCAGTGGCAGAACCAATCACTTGGAGCCGAGGTGATATAGAATAACATTATATTGCCAGTCAGTGTTTGGCAATCAATGTGTTGTGAGTTTCAGTGGCCAAACCAATCGCTTGGAGCCGAGGTGATATAGAATAATATTATATTGCCAGTCAGTGTTTGGCAATCAATGTGTTGTGAGTTTTAGTGGCCAAACCAATCGCTTGGAGCCGAGGTGATATAGAATAATATTATGTTGCCAGTCAGTGTTTGGCAATCAATGTGTTGTGAGTTTCAGTGGCCAAACCAATCGCTTGGAGCCGAGGTGATATAGAATAATATTATGTTGCCAGTCAGTGTTTGGCAATCAATGTGTTGTGAGTTTCAGTGGCAGAACCAATCGCTTTGAGCTGAGGTGATATAGAATAATATTATGTTGCCAGTCAGTGTTTGGCAATCAATGTGTTGTGAGTTTCAGCGGCCAAACCAATCGCTTGGAGCCGAGGTGATATAGAATAATATTATGTTGCCAGTCAGTGTTTGGCAATCAATGTGTTGTGAGTTTTAGTGGCCAAACCAATCGCTTGGAGCCGAGGTGATATAGAATAATATTATGTTGCCAGTCAGTGTTTGGCAATCAATGTGTTGTGAGTTTCAGTGGCCAAACCAATCGCTTGGAGCCGAGGTGATATAGAATAATATTATGTTGCCAGTCAGTGTTTGGCAATCAATGTGTTGTGAGTTTCAGTGGCAGAACCAATCACTTGGAGCTGAGGTGATATAGAATAATATTATGTTGCCAGTCAGTGTTTGGCAATCAATGTGTTGTGAGTTTCAGTGGCCAAACCAATCGTTTGGAGCCGAGGTGATATAGAATAACATTATGTTGCCAGTCAGTGTTTGGCAATCAATGTGTTGTGAGTTTCAGTGGCAGAACCAATCACTTGGAGCTGAGGTGATATAGAATAATATTATGTTGCCAGTCAGTGTTTGACAATCAATGTGTTGTGAGTTTCAGTGGCCAAACCAATCGTTTGGAGCCGAGGTGATATAGAATAACATTATGTTGCCAGTCAGTGTTTGGCAATGAATGTGTTGTGAGTTTCAGCGGCCAAACCAATCGCTTGGAGCCGAGGTGATATAGAATAACATTATATTGCCAGTCAGTGTTTGGCAATCAATGTGTTGTGAGTTTCAGTGGCCAAACCAATCGCTTGGAGCCGAGGTGATATAGAATAACATTATGTTGCCAGTCAGTGTTTGGCAATCAATGTGTTGTGAGTTTCAGTGGCAGAACCAATCGCTTGGAGCCGAGGTGATATAGAATAATATTATGTTGCCAGTCAGTGTTTGGCAATCAATGTGTTGTGAGTTTCAGTGGCCAAACCAATCGCTTGGGGCCGAGGTGATATAGAATAATATTATGTTGCCAGTCAGTGTTTGGCAATCAATGTGTTGTGAGTTTCAGTGGCAGAACCAATCGCTTTGAGCTGAGGTGATATAGAATAATATTATGTTGCCAGTCAGTGTTTGGCAATCAATGTGTTGTGAGTTTCAGCGGCCAAACCAATCGCTTTGAGCCGAGGTGATATAGAATAACATTATGTTGCCAGTCAGTGTTTGGCAATCAATGTGTTGTGAGTTTCAGTGGCCAAACCAATCGCTTGGAGCCGAGGTGATATAGAATAACATTATTTTGCCAGTCAGTGTTTGGCAATCAATGTGTTGTGAGTTTCAGTGGCCAAACCAATCGCTTTGAGCCGAGGTGATATAGAATAACATTATATTGCCAGTCAGTGTTTGGCAATCAATGTGTTGTGAGTTTCAGGGGCCAAACCAATCGCTTGGAGCCGAGGTGATATAGAATAATATTATGTTGCCAGTCAGTGTTTGGCAATCAATGTGTTGTGAGTTTCAGCGGCCAAACCAATCGCTTTGAGCCGAGGTGATATAGAATAACATTATGTTGCCAGTCAGTGTTTGGCAATCAATGTGTTGTGAGTTTCAGTGGCCAAACCAATCGCTTTGAGCCGAGGTGATATAGAATAACATTATATTGCCAGTCAGTGTTTGGCAATCAATGTGTTGTGAGTTTCAGTGGCAATGATAAGAAACCGTTGACAGTATCTCAGAGACAGAAGAAAATCCATTTGATCCAGGCACAGACCAACAGTGGCATCAGCTGTTGTTCCTTCCTTTATTTCATTTAACGGGCGCTTTCCTTAAATCACACTCCATGGTGGTTTTATTGCCAGTCAATCCACAGATGTAAATCAATTTGTCAAGTAGCCAGTGAGGGGCCACTGAGTGATGGGGAAATAGTATGTTTGGCAATCAGAGAGAGATGAAAATATTAATAGTATGTTTGGCAAGGTGCACAAATAGAGAGAGATGAAAATATTAACAGTGGGTTTGGGAAGGAGCCATATTAACTGAAGTATGATTATATCTCTGATGTATATGCAGTAGTTATTTGTTTATACCAAATTTAGTTACGTGGGGGGGGGGGGGGGGGGGGGGGGTTGGAGGGGACTGTATTTTCTTTCTTTTTCTTTTCTTTTTTTCTTTTTTTTTTTTTTTTGCTGAAGGTTTGGGGTTTGTTTTTTAATCAAGATATATATATTAACAAACCAGAAAATATGTGGATTGAAAATGTGAAATACTGAAAACAAAAGGCTGTATGGTGTACAGTGTACAAACTGTACTGTGTGGTACTATGTACATCATGTTGTCTGGTGTACAGTGTACAAACTATACTGTGTGGTACTATGTACATCATGTTGTCTGGTGTACAGTGTACAAACTGTACTGTGTGGTACTATGTACATCATGTTGTCTAAGTGTACAGTGTACAAACTGTACTGTGTGGTACTATGTACATCATGTTATCTGGTGTACAGTGTACAAACTGTACTGTGTGTCTGGTGTACAATGTACAAACTACTGTGTGGTACTATGTACATCATGTTATCTGGTGTACCATGTACAAACTGTACTGTGTGGTACAATGTACATCATGTTATCTGGTGTACAGTGTACAAACTGTACTGTGTGGTACTATGCACATCATGTTATCTGGTGTACATACACTGTACACACTGTACTATGTGGTACTATTGTCTGGTGTACACTGTAGAAACTGTACTCTGTAGTACTAACATAATTATGTACATCAATGTATTGTCTGGTGTACACTGTACAAACTGTACTCTGTAGTACTACCATAATTATGTACATCAACTGTCTGTTGTACAATGTACAAACTGTACTCTGTAGTACTACCATAATTATTTACATCAACGTATTGTCTGGTGTACACTGTACAAACTGTACTCTGTAGTACTACCATAATTATGTACATCAACATATTGCCTGTTGTACACTATACAAACTGTACTCTGTAGTACCAACATAATTATGTACATCAATGTATTGTCTGGTGTACACTGTACAAACTGTACTCTGTAGTACTACCATAATTATGTACATCAATGTATTGTCTGGTGTACACTGTACAAACTGTACTCTGTAGCACTAACATAATTATGTACATCAACTGTCTGTTGTACAATGTACAAACTGTACTCTGTAGTACTACCATCATTATTTACATCAACGTATTGTCTGGTGTACACTGTACAAACTGTACTCTGTAGTACTACCATAATTATTTATATCAAGGTATTGTCTGGTGTACACTGTACAAACTGTACTCTGTAGTACTATCATAATTATTTACATCAATGTTTTGTCTGGTGTACACTGTCCTATGAACATCAACATGTTGCCTGGTGTATATTGTTCAACCGAGATTGTCTTGAAGAGTGTAATATCCTTTCACAAACCTGTCTATGTTAAGAATGTAAGAGCAATATAAGTGAGTTAAAACCAAACAGCTGTCAGAAGGAATGTTGTGTGTTCTGGTCTTCACTTTGACAGTGGGCACAGTACAGCGTGTATCTGCAGTCACCAACATACTGGAACCAGGGCCAGAGAAGCACTAGTAAATGACATTATCGCTTTCTGATCCAGTAATGTGAGCCTCCACTGACAAATTATGGTGTCAACAGCGACACCAAATCAGACAGCCAGCCCACAAGGGAGGTTGTACTAAAAACTGTTAAGTCAGACGTGTTAAATTCCTAATAAACATCGCCTGCCAGGGCCACTCCAAGAAGCGACTGGTTCACCTCTTCAAGGCACTGATCCACATGTTACCGGCCTCGGTGGCATCGTGGCAGGCCATCGGTCTACAGGCTGGTAGGTACTGGGTTCGGATCCCAGTCGAGGCATGGGATTTTTAATCCAGATACCGACTCCAAACCCTGAGTGAGTGCTCCGCAAGGCTCAATGGGTAGGTGTAAACCACTTGCACCGACCAGTGATCCATAACTGGTTCAACAAAGGCCATGGTTTGTGCTATCCTGCCTGTGGGAAGCGCAAATAAAAGATCCCTTGCTGCCAATTGGAAGAGTAGCCCATGTAGTGGCAACAGCGGGTTTCCTCTCAAAATCTGTGTGGTCCTTAACCATATGTCTGACGCCATATAACCGTAAATAAAATGTGTTGAGTGTGTCATTAAATAAAACACTTCTTTCTTTTTGATCCACATGTTGGTGCATTCATTCTCAAGTGTATGTACTGGTACCTCATTCCATAGTCAATGCAGTATGATGAGTAGCATTTCACACAGTTACGTAATGTAAGATGTTTACTGCAAGAAACAGTTTTTGTATGGGGTGGGGGTGGGGGTGTGGAGGGGGGGGGTGATAGTGTGGCAATGGAGCAGCATGGTAGGGGTGAGAGTCTTAACATACTAAGGAGGCTGGAGACAGGCTCCACTCCACTCCAAGGAAACTGTTAACATACTATTTATGCTATGCTAGACAATCCTAGTCCTAAATCAATTAGATGATAACAGCTATGGCTCTCATTCAGTTAAATGTACTACTAACCAGTCAAAGTGAATGCCATTAACACACGTAGTACTGTATATCACCCTAGATGATAACAGCTATGGCTCTCATTCAGTTAAATGTACTACTAACCAGTCAAAGTGAATGCCATTAACACACGTAATACTGTATATCACCCTAGATGATAACAGCTATGGCTCTCATTCAGTTAAATGTACTACTAACCAGTCAAAGTGAATGCCATTAACACACGTAATACTGTATATCACCCTAGATGATAACATCTATGGCTCTCATTCAGTTAAATGTACTACTAACCAGTCAAAGTGAATGCCATTAACACACGTAATACTGTATATCACCCTAGATGATAACAGCTATGGCTCTCATTCAGTTAAATGTACTACTAACCAGTCAAAGTGAATGCCATTAACACACGTAGTACTGTATATCACCCTAGATGATAACAGCTATGGCTCTCATTCAGTTAAATGTACTACTAACCACAGTCAAAGTGAATGCCATTAACACACGTAATACTGTATATCACCCTAGATGATAACAGCTATGGCTCTCATTCAGTTAAATGTACTACTAACCAGTCAAAGTGAATGCCATTAACACACGTAATACTGTATATCACCCTAGATGATAACAGCTATGGCTCTCATTCAGTTAAATGTACTACTAACCAGTCAAAGTGAATGCCATTAACACACGTAATACTGTATATCACCCTAGATGATAACAGCTATGGCTCTCATTCAGTTAAATGTACTACTAACCAGTCAAAGTGAATGCCATTAACACACGTAGTACTGTATATCACCCTAGATGATAACAGCTATGGCTCTCATTCAGTTAAATGTACTACTAACCAGTCAAAGTGAATGCCATTAACACACGTAATACTGTATATCACCCTAGATGATAACAGCTATGGCTCTCATTCAGTTAAATGTACTACTAACCAGTCAAAGTGAATGCCATTAACACACGTAATACTGTATATCACCCTAGATGATAACAGCTATGGCTCTCATTCAGTTAAATGTACTACTAACCAGTCAAAGTGAATGCCATTAACACACGTAGTACTGTATATCACCCTAGATGATAACAGCTATGGCTCTCATTCAGTTAAATGTACTACTAACCAGTCAAAGTGAATGCCATTAACACCTATTACTGTATATCACCCTAGATGATAACAGCTATGGCTCTCATTCAGTTAAATGTACTACTAACCAGTCAAAGTGAATGCCATTAACACACGTAATACTGTATATCACCCTAGATGATAACAGCTATGGCTCTCATTCAGTTAAATGTACTACTAACCAGTCAAAGTGAATGCCATTAACACACGTAATACTGTATATCACCCTAGATGATAACAGCTATGGCTCTCATTCAGTTAAATGTACTACTAACCAGTCAAAGTGAATGCCATTAACACACGTAATACTGTATATCACCCTAGATGATAACAGCTATGGCTCTCATTCAGTTAAATGTACTACTAACCAGTCAAAGTGAATGCCATTAACACCTATTACTGTATATCACCCTAGATGATAACAGCTATGGCTCTCATTCAGTTAAATGTACTACTAACCAGTCAAAGTGAATGCCATTAACACCTATTACTGTATATCACCCTAGATGATAACAGCTATGGCTCTCATTCAGTTAAATGTACTACTAACCAGTCAAAGTGAATGCCATTAACACACGTAATACTGTATATCACCCTAGATGATAACAGCTATGGCTCTCATTCAGTTAAATGTACTACTAACCAGTCAAAGTGAATGCCATTAACACACTATTACTGTATATCACCCTAGATGATAACAGCTATGGCTCTCATTCAGTTAAATGTACTACTAACCAGTCAAAGTGAATGCCATTAACACACGTAATACTGTATATCACCCTAGATGATAACAGCTATGGCTCTCATTCAGTTAAATGTACTACTAACCAGTCAAAGTGAATGCCATTAACACACGTAATACTGTATATCACCCTAGATGATAACAGCTATGGCTCTCATTCAGTTAAATGTACTACTAACCAGTCAAAGTGAATGCCATTAACACACGTATACTGTATATCACCCTAGATGATAACAGCTATGGCTCTCATTCAGTTAAATGTACTACTAACCAGTCAAAGTGAATGCCATTAACACACGTAATACTGTATATCACCCTAGATGATAACAGCTATGGCTCTCATTCAGTTAAATGTACTACTAACCAGTCAAAGTGAATGCCATTAACACACGTAATACTGTATATCACCCTAGATGATAACAGCTATGGCTCTCATTCAGTTAAATGTACTACTAACCAGTCAAAGTGAATGCCATTAACACACGTAATACTGTATATCACCCTAGATGATAACAGCTATGGCTCTCATTCAGTTAAATGTACTACTAACCAGTCAAAGTGAATGCCATTAACACACGTAATACTGTATATCACCCTAGATGATAACAGCTATGGCTCTCATTCAGTTAAATGTACTACTAACCAGTCAAAGTGAATGCCATTAACACACGTATTACTGTATATCACCCTAGATGATAACAGCTATGGCTCTCATTCAGTTAAATGTACTACTAACCAGTCAAAGTGAATGCCATTAACACACGTATTACTGTATATCACCCTAGATGATAACAGCTATGGCTCTCATTCAGTTAAATGTACTACTAACCAGTCAAAGTGAATGCCATTAACACACGTAATACTGTATATCACCCTAGATGATAACAGCTATGGCTCTCATTCAGTTAAATGTACTACTAACCAGTCAAAGTGAATGCCATTAACACACGTAATACTGTATATCACCCTAGATGATAACAGCTATGGCTCTCATTCAGTTAAATGTACTACTAACCAGTCAAAGTGAATGCCATTAACACACGTAATACTGTATATCACCCTAGATGATAACAGCTATGGCTCTCATTCAGTTAAATGTACTACTAACCAGTCAAAGTGAATGCCATTAACACACGTAATACTGTATATCACCCTAGATGATAACAGCTATGGCTCTCATTCAGTTAAATGTACTACTAACCACAGTCAAAGTGAATGCCATTAACACACGTAATACTGTATATCACCCTAGATGATAACAGCTATGGCTCTCATTCAGTTAAATGTACTACTAACCACAGTCAAAGTGAATGCCATTAACACACGTAATACTGTATATCACCCTAGATGATAACAGCTATGGCTCTCATTCAGTTAAATGTACTACTAACCAGTCAAAGTGAATGCCATTAACACACGTAATACTGTATATCACCCTAGATGATAACAGCTATGGCTCTCATTCAGTTAAATGTACTACTAACCAGTCAAAGTGAATGCCATTAACACACGTAATACTGTATATCACCCTAGATGATAACAGCTATGGCTCTCATTCAGTTAAATGTACTACTAACCAGTCAAAGTGAATGCCATTAACACACGTAATACTGTATATCACCCTAGATGATAACAGCTATGGCTCTCATTCAGTTAAATGTACTACTAACCAGTCAAAGTGAATGCCATTAACACACGTAATACTGTATATCACCCTAGATGATAACAGCTATGGCTCTCATTCAGTTAAATGTACTACTAACCAGTCAAAGTGAATGCCATTAACACACGTAATACTGTATATCACCCTAGATGATAACAGCTATGGCTCTCATTCAGTTAAATGTACTACTAACCAGTCAAAGTGAATGCCATTAACACACGTAATACTGTATATCACCCTAGATGATAACAGCTATGGCTCTCATTCAGTTAAATGTACTACTAACCAGTCAAAGTGAATGCCATTAACACACGTAATACTGTATATCACCCTAGATGATAACAGCTATGGCTCTCATTCAGTTAAATGTACTACTAACCACAGTCAAAGTGAATGCCATTAACACACGTAATACTGTATATCACCCTAGATGATAACAGCTATGGCTCTCATTCAGTTAAATGTACTACTAACCAGTCAAAGTGAATGCCATTAACACACGTAATACTGTATATCACCCTAGATGATAACAGCTATGGCTCTCATTCAGTTAAATGTACTACTAACCAGTCAAAGTGAATGCCATTAACACACGTAATACTGTATATCACCCTAGATGATAACAGCTATGGCTCTCATTCAGTTAAATGTACTACTAACCAGTCAAAGTGAATGCCATTAACACACGTAATACTGTATATCACCCTAGATGATAACAGCTATGGCTCTCATTCAGTTAAATGTACTACTAACCAGTCAAAGTGAATGCCATTAACACACGTAATACTGTATATCACCCTAGATGATAACAGCTATGGCTCTCATTCAGTTAAATGTACTACTAACCAGTCAAAGTGAATGCCATTAACACACGTAATACTGTATATCACCCTAGATGATAACAGCTATGGCTCTCATTCAGTTAAATGTACTACTAACCAGTCAAAGTGAATGCCATTAACACACGTAATACTGTATATCACCCTAGATGATAACAGCTATGGCTCTCATTCAGTTAAATGTACTACTAACCAGTCAAAGTGAATGCCATTAACACACGTAATACTGTATATCACCCTAGATGATAACAGCTAATGGCTCTCATTCAGTTAAATGTACTACTAACCACAGTCAAAGTGAATGCCATTAACACACGTAATACTGTATATCACCCTAGATGATAACAGCTATGGCTCTCATTCAGTTAAATGTACTACTAACCAGTCAAAGTGAATGCCATTAACACACGTAATACTGTATATCACCCTAGATGATAACAGCTATGGCTCTCATTCAGTTAAATGTACTACTAACCAGTCAAAGTGAATGCCATTAACACACGTAATACTGTATATCACCCTAGATGATAACAGCTATGGCTCTCATTCAGTTAAATGTACTACTAACCAGTCAAAGTGAATGCCATTAACACACGTAATACTGTATATCACCCTAGATGATAACAGCTATGGCTCTCATTCAGTTAAATGTACTACTAACCAGTCAAAGTGAATGCCATTAACACACGTAATACTGTATATCACCCTAGATGATAACAGCTATGGCTCTCATTCAGTTAAATGTACTACTAACCAGTCAAAGTGAATGCCATTAACACACGTAATACTGTATATCACCCTAGATGATAACAGCTATGGCTCTCATTCAGTTAAATGTACTACTAACCACAGTCAAAGTGAATGCCATTAACACACGTAATACTGTATATCACCCTAGATGATAACAGCTATGGCTCTCATTCAGTTAAATGTACTACTAACCAGTCAAAGTGAATGCCATTAACACACGTAATACTGTATATCACCCTAGATGATAACAGCTATGGCTCTCATTCAGTTAAATGTACTACTAACCAGTCAAAGTGAATGCCATTAACACACGTAATACTGTATATCACCCTAGATGATAACAGCTATGGCTCTCATTCAGTTAAATGTACTACTAACCAGTCAAAGTGAATGCCATTAACACACGTAATACTGTATATCACCCTAGATGATAACAGCTATGGCTCTCATTCAGTTAAATGTACTACTAACCAGTCAAAGTGAATGCCATTAACACACGTAATACTGTATATCACCCTAGATGATAACAGCTATGGCTCTCATTCAGTTAAATGTACTACTAACCAGTCAAAGTGAATGCCATTAACACACGTAATACTGTATATCACCCTAGATGATAACAGCTATGGCTCTCATTCAGTTAAATGTACTACTAACCAGTCAAAGTGAATGCCATTAACACACCTATTACTGTATATCACCCTAGATGATAACAGCTATGGCTCTCATTCAGTTAAATGTACTACTAACCACAGTCAAAGTGAATGCCATTAACACACGTAATACTGTATATCACCCTAGATGATAACAGCTATGGCTCTCATTCAGTTAAATGTACTACTAACCAGTCAAAGTGAATGCCATTAACACACGTAATACTGTATATCACCCTAGATGATAACAGCTATGGCTCTCATTCAGTTAAATGTACTACTAACCAGTCAAAGTGAATGCCATTAACACACGTAATACTGTATATCACCCTAGATGATAACAGCTATGGCTCTCATTCAGTTAAATGTACTACTAACCAGTCAAAGTGAATGCCATTAACACACGTAATACTGTATATCACCCTAGATGATAACAGCTATGGCTCTCATTCAGTTAAATGTACTACTAACCAGTCAAAGTGAATGCCATTAACACACGTAATACTGTATATCACCCTAGATGATAACAGCTATGGCTCTCATTCAGTTAAATGTACTACTAACCAGTCAAAGTGAATGCCATTAACACACGTATTACTGTATATCACCCTAGATGATAACAGCTATGGCTCTCATTCAGTTAAATGTACTACTAACCAGTCAAAGTGAATGCCATTAACACACGTAATACTGTATATCACCCTAGATGATAACAGCTATGGCTCTCATTCAGTTAAATGTACTACTAACCAGTCAAAGTGAATGCCATTAACACACGTATTACTGTATATCACCCTAGATGATAACAGCTATGGCTCTCATTCAGTTAAATGTACTACTAACCAGTCAAAGTGAATGCCATTAACACACGTAGTACTGTATATCACCCTAGATGATAACAGCTATGGCTCTCATTCAGTTAAATGTACTACTAACCAGTCAAAGTGAATGCCATTAACACACGTAATACTGTATATCACCCTAGATGATAACAGCTATGGCTCTCATTCAGTTAAATGTACTACTAACCAGTCAAAGTGAATGCCATTAACACCTATTACTGTATATCACCCTAGATGATAACAGCTATGGCTCTCATTCAGTTAAATGTACTACTAACCAGTCAAAGTGAATGCCATTAACACACGTAATACTGTATATCACCCTAGATGATAACAGCTATGGCTCTCATTCAGTTAAATGTACTACTAACCAGTCAAAGTGAATGCCATTAACACACGTAATACTGTATATCACCCTAGATGATAACAGCTATGGCTCTCATTCAGTTAAATGTACTACTAACCAGTCAAAGTGAATGCCATTAACACACGTAATACTGTATATCACCCTAGATGATAACAGCTATGGCTCTCATTCAGTTAAATGTACTACTAACCAGTCAAAGTGAATGCCATTAACACACGTAATACTGTATATCACCCTAGATGATAACAGCTATGGCTCTCATTCAGTTAAATGTACTACTAACCAGTCAAAGTGAATGCCATTAACACACGTAATACTGTATATCACCCTAGATGATAACAGCTATGGCTCTCATTCAGTTAAATGTACTACTAACCAGTCAAAGTGAATGCCATTAACACACGTAATACTGTATATCACCCTAGATGATAACAGCTATGGCTCTCATTCAGTTAAATGTACTACTAACCAGTCAAAGTGAATGCCATTAACACACGTAATACTGTATATCACCCTAGATGATAACAGCTATGGCTCTCATTCAGTTAAATGTACTACTAACCAGTCAAAGTGAATGCCATTAACACACGTAATACTGTATATCACCCTAGATGATAACAGCTATGGCTCTCATTCAGTTAAATGTACTACTAACCAGTCAAAGTGAATGCCATTAACACACGTAATACTGTATATCACCCTAGATGATAACAGCTATGGCTCTCATTCAGTTAAATGTACTACTAACCAGTCAAAGTGAATGCCATTAACACACGTAATACTGTATATCACCCTAGATGATAACAGCTATGGCTCTCATTCAGTTAAATGTACTACTAACCAGTCAAAGTGAATGCCATTAACACACGTAATACTGTATATCACCCTAGATGATAACAGCTATGGCTCTCATTCAGTTAAATGTACTACTAACCAGTCAAAGTGAATGCCATTAACACACGTAATACTGTATATCACCCTAGATGATAACAGCTATGGCTCTCATTCAGTTAAATGTACTACTAACCAGTCAAAGTGAATGCCATTAACACACGTAATACTGTATATCACCCTAGATGATAACAGCTATGGCTCTCATTCAGTTAAATGTACTACTAACCAGTCAAAGTGAATGCCATTAACACACGTAATACTGTATATCACCCTAGATGATAACAGCTATGGCTCTCATTCAGTTAAATGTACTACTAACCAGTCAAAGTGAATGCCATTAACACACGTAATACTGTATATCACCCTAGATGATAACAGCTATGGCTCTCATTCAGTTAAATGTACTACTAACCAGTCAAAGTGAATGCCATTAACACACGTAATACTGTATATCACCCTAGATGATAACAGCTATGGCTCTCATTCAGTTAAATGTACTACTAACCAGTCAAAGTGAATGCCATTAACACACGTAATACTGTATATCACCCTAGATGATAACAGCTATGGCTCTCATTCAGTTAAATGTACTACTAACCCAGTCAAAGTGAATGCCATTAACACACGTAATACTGTATATCACCCTAGATGATAACAGCTATGGCTCTCATTCAGTTAAATGTACTACTAACCAGTCAAAGTGAATGCCATTAACACACGTAATACTGTATATCACCCTAGATGATAACAGCTATGGCTCTCATTCAGTTAAATGTACTACTAACCAGTCAAAGTGAATGCCATTAACACACGTAATACTGTATATCACCCTAGATGATAACAGCTATGGCTCTCATTCAGTTAAATGTACTACTAACCAGTCAAAGTGAATGCCATTAACACACGTAATACTGTATATCACCCTAGATGATAACAGCTATGGCTCTCATTCAGTTAAATGTACTACTAACCAGTCAAAGTGAATGCCATTAACACACGTAATACTGTATATCACCCTAGATGATAACAGCTATGGCTCTCATTCAGTTAAATGTACTACTAACCAGTCAAAGTGAATGCCATTAACACACGTAATACTGTATATCACCCTAGATGATAACAGCTATGGCTCTCATTCAGTTAAATGTACTACTAACCAGTCAAAGTGAATGCCATTAACACACGTAATACTGTATATCACCCTAGATGATAACAGCTATGGCTCTCATTCAGTTAAATGTACTACTAACCAGTCAAAGTGAATGCCATTAACACACGTAATACTGTATATCACCCTAGATGATAACAGCTATGGCTCTCATTCAGTTAAATGTACTACTAACCAGTCAAAGTGAATGCCATTAAAGGAGGAACAATTAAGGCATGTGGCCTGGTATGCATATTCAACGATATATAATGCACATCATTGCTTAATATCAACAAGTATAATCGTATAGTTAATTAATAAAACAGTTAAATGTGAAGGCTATTATATATGACGCGCGCAGCCATTTTATACCATCCCAGTGAAAACGCCCGCTGGCGAGCTGATGTGTCACGTCAGGAATTAGTCTTCGAACTGAAGAAACAAAACATACCTGATTTTTGCAGATGCATCGCAATGTTCTGTAATTATATTCATCCTAGTAAGCCAGCACCAATTATATATTATTTTTCAATACAAAATAAACCACCATTGTCGAAGTGTTAAAATAACTATTATGTTTCGTACATAAATTAACCCACACACTGAAACAATAATCAGAGTGTTTTCTTGGTTAATTGGTCTTTTCTTTCCGTGGCCTTTCTGTGGTTCCTGATTGGCAGGTGTATATTTAGACGGTCCCCAGACACTGTGTCTAGACACACTAAAAAGACGTGCCTCTTTTATGAAGATCACAGGGTATTGTGTGATAACAGCACGGATACACCTCAAATCGTAATGGACATTATTAGCCATCCTGCTTTATTACTGTAAGTAATTCTGTAAAACCCTTGATTAAGTACACTTTCCCATCTAAAATCACAAAACTGACCAATTAAGTCGTCCCAGAGAAAAGAAAAGTATCATTTGGGTATCGTGAGTGGTAGTTTTTGCTCGAACATGCCCTACCAATAGGCCTAATAGTATGCATTTTTCCTTTGGATTTTTAAAAAAAGAAAAATACTATAACTCCATTTCGTTCTATTGATGTAACCTGAAATATATTTAGTTAAATAGTTTATTATACTATCAAGTCATTTATGTTGTTTTACAAGTCAGGTTGATAAAAGTAAAGTGCCTTGTCGTAAATTATAGAGCGTTTGTTTACACTGTGCACAGAGAAGATGGACGGAGCTGATGTCACTTCGCCCCAAGCTATACCACCGGACGTCACAAAAACAAAACAAAATGGCTGCACCCAGTTAGCAGGAATAATCATGTTTTTTTATTAACTCTAAAATTATGCGTTTTTCATTTGTTAAAGTATCAGTATGTGTTGGTGGTCCGGGTATGCATCTTTCCAACACATAAGGCTCTCGTTTCAGTTGACCCTACCTTTAACACACGTAGTACTGTATATCACCCTAGATGATAACAGCTATGGCTCTCATTCAGTTAAATGTGCAATAGACTACCTGTAATAATGATGATGACCAACATGATGAGTGGCATATACTCACCTGTAATCATGATGACCAACATGATGAGTGGCATATACTCACCTGTGATCATGATGACCAACATGATGAGTGGCATATACTCACCTGTGATCATGATGAACAACATGATGAGTGGCATATACTCACCTGTGATCATGATGAACAACATGATGAGTGGCATATACTCACCTGTGATCATGCTGGACATGATGAGTGGCATATACTCACCTGTGATCATGCTGAAATGCTGAGTGGCATATACTCACCTGTGATCATGCTGGACATAATGAGTGGCATATACTCACCTGTGATCATGCTGGACATGAGTGGCATATACTCACCTGTGATCATGCTGGACATAATGAGTGGCATATACTCACCTGCGATCATGCTGGACATAATGAGTGGCATATAGTCACCTGTGATCATGCTGGACATGAGTGGCATATACTCACCTGTGATCATGCTGGACATGAGTGGCATATACTCACCTGTGATCATGCTGGACATAATGAGTGGCATATACTCACCTGTGATCATGCTGGACATGGTGAGTGGCATATACTCACCTGTGATCATGCTGGACATAGGTGGCATATTTAGAGAATAACTAACGAGCTATGAGGAATTATGAATTATCTGTCCCGAGTGAATGAATGTTTAAAACATTCATTCATGAGGGACAGATAATTCGTAACTCCTCGTAGCAAGTTGGTTATTCTCTTTATTACCCATTGTCAATTTTAACTGTTATAGCATAACGGCGTTCTTTTTACAGCCAAATGTTTACAGTACAAAATAATACAACTGTATTTGCATTTGAAAATAATAATTTTTATACATTACTAAAGCTGCTGCTTATGAAAATATACCATTTAATGTTAACAAAACAAATAAGTCGATTTGTTTTTGTAAATCTTTGTAGATCATATAACGTATGTGTAATCTGACTCATGAATGGAAACATTATATGAATGAAAGTGAAGTTCCGGCCATGGCTAGCAACCAACCAAACGTCGTGATTTTTAAGTCAGCCAATCAGTGGCTGTAGAAGCAATCTGCACACTGTACAGAGATTGAAAAAAAATTACCCCGTATATTTGAGCCCATATGGGTAATAAACTTACTTATGGAAGATAAAACTAGAGACATAAACTGACCTGTATTCATGGAAGACACAATGAGCAGCATAGACTCACCTGTGATCATGGAAGACACAATGAGTGGCATAGACTCACCTGTGATCACGGAAGACACAATGAGCGGCATAGACTCACCTGTGATCACGGAAGACACAATGAGCGGCATAGACTCACCTGTGATCATGGAAGACACAATGAGTGGCATAGACTCACCTGTGATCATGGAAGACACAATGAGTGGGGCATAGACTCACCTGTGATCATGGAAGACACAATGAGTGGCATAGACTCACCTGTGATCATGGAAGACACAATGAGCGGCATAGACTCACCTGTGATCATGGAAGACACAATGAGCGGCATGATGAGTAGTTTGAGCATTCTCATGAGGATGTCCCCCGGGAAGGAGATGAGCATGATGGTGTCGGCCGACGGCTTCGCCATCCGCGCCAAGAACCCGAACAGCACTCCCAGCACCACCCCGGCCACTGTGAGCACCAGCAGCAGGTTATGTAAACACCACTTCCCGATCTGTGAAACCAAACAATAACATCAGTAAACACCATTTCCCGATCTGTGAAACAAAACAATAACATCAGTAAACACCACTTCCCGATCTGTGAAACCAAACAATAACATCAGTAAACACCACTTCCCGATCTGTGAAACCAAACAATAACAACAGTAAACACCACTTCCCGATCTGTGAAACCAAACAATAACACAAGTAAACACCACTTCCCGATCTGTGAAACCATACAATAACATCAATAAATACCACTTCCCGATCTGTGAAACCAAACAAAAACATCAGTAAACACCACTTCCCGATCTGTGAAACCAAACAATACCAGTAAACACCACTTCCCGATCTGTGAAACCAAACAATAACACAAGTAAACACCACTTCCCGATCTGTGGAACCAAACAATAACATCAGTAAACACCACTTCCTGATTTGTGAAACCAAACAATAACATCAGTAAACACCACTTCCCGATCTGTGAAACCAAACAATAACACAAGTAAACACCACTTCCCGATCTGTGAAACCATACAATAACATCAATAAATACCACTTCCCGATCTGTGAAACCAAACAAAAACATCAGTAAACACCACTTCCCGATCTGTGAAACCAAACAATAACACCAGTAAACACCACTTCCCGATCTGTGAAACCAAACAATAACACCAGTAAACACCACTTCCCGATCTGTGGAACCAAACAATAACATCAGTAAACACCACTTCCTGATCTGTGAAACCAAACAATAACATCAGTAAACACCACTTCCCGATCTGTGAAACCAAACAAAAACATCAGTAAAAACCACTTTCCGATCTGTGAAACCAAACAATAACACCAGTAAACACCACTTCCCGATCTATGGAACCAAACAATAACATCAGTAAACACCACTTCCCGATCTGTGGAACCAAACAATAACATCAGTAAACACCACTTCCCGATCTGTGAAATCAAACAATAACATCAGTAAACACCACTTCCCGATCTGTGAAACCAAACAATAACATCAATAAACACCACTTCCCGACATGTGAAACCAAACAATAACATCAATAAACACCACTTCCTGATCTGTGTTAAACAATGACATCAGTAAACACCACTTCCTGATCTGTGTCAAACAGTGACATCAGTAAACACTTCTTCACTATCTGTGTCAAACAATCAAAAAATGACATCATTTGGGACATTTTCTTAATTTTATATACACAATTACTATTGTGTGACATTTAAAGAGGCACCAAATCCTACTTAAATCACTTCTATCAAATACAAATGTATTCTAAGTTGAGTATAGTATTATATTGAAATTGTTTTAATATGCATTTCACTGCACACAAGGCAAAAACATACTTCATACATGATGGTTTATGTTCTTGCTAAATGACATTACAAGTTTAAAGTTCACAGAATCTGAATATCAAAACCATGAACAATCTCAAAACTGAATCTCTGCACAAGGCAGAATCAAAAGACATACAACAGGAAATTAGATTGTGCACCATCATGAAATTATTATATGTGGAACTTCACAGTGCAAAACCTAGAAAGAGTACAATGAGTTTTATTACTGACCGCTCTTAAGACTCGCTTGGCACGACCAGGCTGCGCGAACTTGAGATTAGCTGTTTCCATCATCGCCTCGGTAGCACCCTTGTCATCCATTATGCTAATGAGGAAAAGGAGACAATCTATGAGGTGAACACTTTCTTCAAAGTTATCAGAGCTGGAAGTGAATACCTGTACAAAAGCAAGCAGAAAAAACCCTTAGTCGTTGACACATGTATGAAACACTCAATTTACATTTACTATAAAACAACGAGGGGTAACATTCACCACCCACCACCCAGCAGGCACTTATAGTATTTGATATGAACAACACTGAATATGAGGATATTGATGAAGGTTTGATGTTTAATATTTTTTACCTTTATCCTTTGACTCGTGTTGATCTGGAATGCAGTTACATGCATCCTGCGTACGCAGTGGTCAGATAAAGAGGTCGGAGTGGAATGTATTGTACAATTTATACCACAAATACATTAAAATTAATTATTTATTTTTTATACCAATTCTGGTATATTAATTTATTTGGAATAAATAATAGTATTTGTACCAATAATCAGTGTGACATGTTACTACCAATCAGAGCTGCAGCCACTTTTACTTCGTAACTACATGTATTTCACTGTTCACCTTGAACTTCGACATGGAACTCTTGTGATTTAATTGGTTGTGGTGTTGTGCTGGTGCAAGGACTCCAATGGATACAAGGGACATAACCCCAAGAGATAAAACCCCAATATCTTATTTCAAATGTGGACAAAACTGAATTTATTACAAAGTTTTAGACGGAACCACGTGAAAAGTTAGTTTTTTTAATGATGCTCATGTAATCATCAAAAGCTATGGTATTCACTTTGTAATCATCAAAAGTTACAGCATTCACTTGGTAATGATCATAAGCTACGGTATTCACTTGGTAATCATCAAAAGCTATGGTATTCACTTGGTAATCATCAAAAGATATGGTATTCACTTGGTAATCATCAAAAGCTATGGTATTCACTTGGTAATCATCAAAAGCTATGGCATTCACTTGGTAATCATCAAAAGTTACAGCATTCACTTGGTAATCATCAATTGTATTCACTTGGTAATCATCAAAAGTTACAGCATTCACTTGGTAATCATCAAAAGCTACTGTATTCACTTGGTAATCATCATAAGCTACGGTATTCACTTGGTAATCATCAAAAGCTATGGTATTCACTTGGTAATCATCAAAAGCTACGGTATTCACTTGGTAATCATCAAAAGCTACAGTATTCACTTGGTAATCATCAAAAGCTACATTATTCACTTGGTAATCATCAAAAGCTACAGTATTCACTTGGAAATCATCAAAAGCTATGGTATTCACTTAGTTATCATCAAAAGCTAAGGTATTCACTTGGTAATCATCAAAAGCTATGGTATTCACTTGGTAATCATCAAAAGATATGGTATTCACTTGGTAATCATCAAAAGCTATGGTATTCACTTGGTAATCATCAAAAGCTATGGCATTCACTTGGTAATCATCAAAAGTTACAGCATTCACTTGGTAATCATCAATTGTATTCACTTGGTAATCATCAAAAGTTACAGCATTCACTTGGTAATCATCAAAAGCTACTGTATTCACTTGGTAATCATCATAAGCTACGGTATTCACTTGGTAATCATCAAAAGCTATGGTATTCACTTGGTAATCATCAAAAGCTACGGTATTCACTTGGTAATCATCAAAAGCTACAGTATTCACTTGGTAATCATCAAAAGCTACATTATTCACTTGGTAATCATCAAAAGCTACAGTATTCACTTGGAAATCATCAAAAGCTATGGTATTCACTTAGTTATCATCAAAAGCTAAGGTATTCACTTGGTAGTCATCTAAAGCTACATTATTCACTTGGTAATCATCAAAAGCTACAGTATTCACTTGGTTATCATCAAAAGCTACAGTATTCACTTGGTAATCATCAAAAGCTATGGTATTCACTTGGTAATAATTAAAAGCTATGGTATTCACTTGGTAATAATTAAAAGCTATGGCATTCACTTGGTAATCATCAAAAGCTACAGTATTCACTAGGTTATCATCAAAAGCTACGGTATTCACTTGGTTATCATCAAAAGCTACAGTATTCACTTGGTAATAATTAAAAGCTATGGCATTCACTTGGTAATCATCAAAAGCTATGTCATTCACTTGGTAATCATCAAAAGCTATGGTATTCACTTGGTAATCTTCAAAAGCCATGGTATTCATTTGGTTATCATCAAAAGCTACAGTATTCACTTGGTAATCATCAAAAGCTATGGTATTCACTTGGTAATAATGAAAAGCTATGGTATTCACTTGGTAATCATCAAAAGCTATGCCATTCACTTGGTAATCATCAAAAGCTACGGCATTCACTTGATCTACAGTATTCACTTGGTAATCATCAAAAGCTACAGTATTCACTTGGTTATCATCAAAAGCTACGGTATTCACTTGATAATCATCAAAAGCTACAGTATTCACTTGGTAATCATCCAAAGCTACAGTATTCACTTGGTAATCATCAAAAGCTACAGGATTCACTTGGTAATCATCAAAAGCTACAGTATTCACTTGGTAATCATCAAAAGCTACAGTATTCACTTGGCAATCATCAAAAGCTACAGTATTCACTTGGTAATCATCAAAAGCTACGGTATTCACTTGATAATCATCAAAAGCTAAGGTATTCACTTGGTAATCATCAAAAGCTATGGTATTCACTTGATAATCATCAAAAGCTAAGGTATTCACTTGGTAATCATCAAAAGCTACGGTATTCACTTGATAATCATCAAAAGCTACGGCATTTACTTGAAAGCAACTTCTAATTTTTTGATGATTCAGTATTCAACAATTATACATATCCCTTATTGGTGTGGGAGGTATGTGGGGGGGGGGGGGGCAGGGGGATGGCCCCAACTCTGAACTGGAAAAGATACATTGGCCCTTCTATCCCCTAGTTGAAAGATGATCAAAATACATTTATGAACATTTAAGTTTTTTTCATAAGGATGTAGCTCATAAATCATGCTATTAGAAAACTGTTTTAACACAGCCACAGATGTGAATAAATATTCTAAATTGACTGTCCCCCCCCAAAGTTCCTGCCCCCCCAAAGTTCCTGCCCCCCCCCCAAGTTCCTACACACACATACACACACACACACACACACACACATACACATACACATACACATACACATACACACACACACACACACACACACACACACACACACACACACACACACACACACACACACACACCCCCGTTCCTGGCATATTTAAATGACCATGGACACACCATCCCATAGATCCCACCCACGCCAATTAAATATCAATTGCGGATGTGTTATGAGTGAAACATGGAGAGCAACATGAAACAAAATGAGTGCTCAACCTTTCAAACTATACTAGCACACAAACCGGAAAGGTCATGCATAACACAATAATCAAACTATACTAGCACACAAACCGGAAAGGTCACGCATAACACAATAATCGGCGGAATTTCTATACAGATACAAGTAGTTAGTGTACTCAAATCGAAAACAAGTAACAACATCAGTAACTTTGATTACACTGCATGAAACTTTACACTGATGAATACCGTACCCAATGTCTATACTTAACTTTCTTTCATATTTAACTACCATATTCCACACTTGACTAGCTTTTTTTATACTTAACAAAGCTACTGGTAATTTTGCATACATAACTAGCAAATTCAATACTAACACTTTCTATACTTAACTGCACTATACTAGCATATTCCATAGTAACTAGCATATTCCATATTTAACTAGTATGTACCATACTTAACTTGCATATACTTAACTTGCATATTCCATACTTAACTTACTTATTCCATGATTAACCAGCATATTCCATAATAAGTAACATATTCCATAATTAACTGGCACATTACATGTACATATATAAAATACTTCAATACAGATATTTACATTACTTCAACAAAAATAACATACAGTACTTCACCACTGTTGTACGTTTCCTTGGTTAAAAATAATGAATAAATAAAATAAATTTTGAAACATCTGTAACATTATATAAAATATTAACCTAGAATTTCACCAACTGTGACACACATATATAAATAACTATATATGGCTGATTGAGAAAGTAAACAACTGTAACTATGACAACGCCATGTAATAAATTCCTAACAACAAGCTACCATTTATAATGCTTGTTTCTTTCATTCAGTTAAGAGTTAAGTGTTTTTGTATTGAAGGAAGAACTAGGTAGGTCACCCACTATATTCTATTCTAGTTTTTCCCATGCAGTCTGCTCACTCACCCAGAACACAAGCATTTTGTTAAAATGAATGTTCTGGGAACAGGAAGATTCCGGAAACATGTGTATTTACTGTGACCTGAGACAGTTTACTGCAGCCGTGCATTCACTGTGACCTGAGACGGTTTACTACAGCCATGCATTCACTGTGACCTGAGACGGTTTACTACAGCCATGCATTCACTGTGACCTGAGACGGTTTACTACAGCCGTGAATTCACTGTGACCTGAGACGGTTTACTACAGCCGTGCATTCACTGTGACCTGAGACGGTTTACTACAGCCGTGCATTCACTGTGACCTGAGACGGTTTACTACAGCTGTGTATTCACTGTGACCTCCGACAGTTTACTACAGCTGTGTATTCACTGTGACCTGAGACAGTTTACTACACTGTTCATTAAGTAACAGCTGACATTAATAAAGTAAATGATCTGGGGCTGTTTCTCAACTGATTACATGGGGGGGGGGGAGAGAGGGGGGCAACATTATTACTCATTTATGCCATGTTGTTTCTTTTTTCATGCAGGTTTTAAATCAAGATTTATTTTTCTGGGTGGTGGTTTTAAAAGGAAACATTAGTTCCAACTTCCCCGCTGTAATCAGTTATATAACATGCAGCCCTTACAAGTTTCATATCCGTTTGATCATCGAGGGTAATAACACTTGACCCACATTCACCCCCCTCTACAACAAACTCCCCGACCCCTGACATATTCATCAACAAAATGCAGTGTTAATGTCCTTCACAAACATTACTTACTAAACTGGTGAATGAGTAAACCTTCAACAAGTCACATATTTCCAGTGTCAGTTGCAGTCAGTGTAGTGAGTGTCAGTACACTCGGCTTATCAAGCTAGTGTGGTAACACACAATATTTCCTGTACCCTGGCGTTAGTGTTTTGGAGTGCTCCAGTGGTCCAATGTGTTTTGTGGGGAAAGTCAGTGTGCTGGGGGGGGGGAGTCTATATGCACTGAGGGTTTCATGCTGTGGGGGGAGTCTGTGTGCACTGACGGTTTCGTTCCATTACAAGGATCTGATCAGCTAACACACCGTGACAAAGCAGGTGTTGGTGTATGCGTCAATGAATCGCTTGGTGTCAGGGTGTGTGCTATGATGGTTCGCGTGCAGCGTGTCTCTGCTGATTACCGGACATACAATATGCATCAGTGGTTTGTAGCCGGCCCTCAAGCTGAGCTGGCGGTGAATGAACTGATCAGAGGCTGGCCACATTAATAATGGAATACGTAATCAATACAACACTTGAACAAATCACACCGTCACTTTGAATAACACTTTGTGCAAACTCACAGATAGCCTACAAATAGATTGCTTTCCAAAATGCATTGTGCGACAGCAATAAATAATAGACGAAGTATTAGATATGATCGCAGAAGTTGAGTAAAAAGAAAATGTGTTATTCACTATTGCAAATACAATACAGCAAATACAATACCGAATATACAATATTGAACAATGGAAATGATCTTGTATTTCCAAGACAGACTAGTGATGATGAGCCGTGATTGGGCAGCATCCCTTCCCTTATGGAAAAACTGGACCCAGTCCCCATCATAATTATTTTGGGTGATATGCCAGGTTTCTGCTCGGTTGAGTTACACTGATAAAACTCACAGCTCCAGACTGGAGGCCTCCCTGGAGGGACTGGACACAGCTCCAGACTGGAGGCCTCCCTGGAGGGACTGGACACAGCTCCAGACTGGAGGCCTCCCTGGAGGGACTGGACACAGCTCCAGACTGGAGGGACTGGACACAGCTCCAAACTGGAGGAACTGGACACAGCTCCTGACTGGAGGCCTCCCTGGAGGAACTGGACACAGCTCCTGACTGGAGGCCTCCCTGGAGGGACTGGACACAGTTCCAGACTGGAGGCCTCCCTGGAGGGACTGGACACAGCTCCAGACTGGAGGCCTCCCTGGAGGGACTGGACACAGCTCCAGACTGGAGGCCTCCCTGAAGGGACTGGACACAGTTCCAGACTGGAGGCCTCCCTGGAGGGACTGGACACAGATCCAGACTGGAGGGACTGGACACAGCTCCAGACTGGAGGCCTCCCTGGAGGGACTGGACACAGTTCCAGACTGGAGGCCTCCCTGGAGGGACTGGACACAGTTCCAGACTGGAGGCCTCCCTGGAGGGACTGGACACAGCTCCAGACTGGAGGCCTCCCTGGAGGGACTGGACACAGCTCCAGATGGAAACCAACTCTACTGATCACAATGTCTTCACCTGGACCTTATATAATCAATAAAATATGGTTTTACTCAATATGTCGGCATTATTATTTATTTATTTTGTTGTCAGACTGCAGACTTTCAAAACATGTCTGATTTAATTAAGCTAATTTTGTCCAGAGGGATTTTGTCTTGGATTCATCAAAAGCAGATCCTAGAGAGTTGGGGGGGGGGGGGGGGGGGGGGGGAGGGACACACACTGGAGCATGGCAAGTTGGCAACCCCACCCCCCCACCCCCAGCATATAAATGAATTCACCACAATTACATAGTACTTTGTGAATTATACCCTTTCTCATATATCTGACCCACACACACATTTAAAAGAATAAAAATAATAATAAATAGATAATATCTAAAATTCTAATTCAAAACATTTGTAAGAACGGATCTGATTGGATCTCTGCTAAAAATTTCAGGTGGTAAAATCACCGATATACCGGTCACAAATTTTCTGGCAGAAATACGTCATAGGTTAAGTGAAGAACAGGGTTGTTTTGTAATGACGTCATAAAGACAATTTCTGTAGCGTTCATGTTACGTACAGAAGTCGTTAAATACTGAGAAGTTTTTATGTCAAAAATGAACATAATTATTCTTTATTAGTCGATATCTAATCATGAGAGCTGATTAAATATGTGAAATTATACATCTATGTTCGAAGCGCTAACTGTCCGACCACCCATCGTCTGTTAATGGACTGCCTAATGACGTCACCAGCTGGTGACGTTTATAGGCTTATTCTTACTACAAATGTGACAATGTCCTATTTAAAATCAACCAGCAAACAGTTTAATTAGAATAGGGATAACCCTACTGTGTTTTCCAATTTGCAGACGTATATCGCTAACGCGTTGCCAATAAAACTACATTTGCGACAGTAAAACCACCAATATACGTCCGCAAATCGGAAAACACAGTAGGGTTATCCCCTAAATAAACATTTAATAAAGCGTGTTCTGTACTGGAAGATTTTAGAACAGTAATGCCAAATCAATCTGTACTTAAAGTAATGTGTGTTGTGTGAGGGAATACAAACAAAATATGTAGACGACACCCCCCTAACTAACTTCTCCCCTAACTAACTTCTCCCCTAACTAACCTCTCCCCTAACTAACCTCTCCCCTAACTAACCTCCCATACCCTACATTTACATAAACACTTTAAACAAAACTATTCCAACTGACCTATATCCTACATTTACACAGTATTTTCAGGATGAGTAAGTTATGAATGTTAAACCCAGATGTTGCACCATCAACATCCGTGGTTTCCATACATTACTGTAATTGTAATTAGACTGCAAACAAAGAGTCACATAATAATAATAATAATAATAATAATAACTTTATTTAATGAGGGTGACAGGTTTAGCACAAGCTAATCTTCCACTTAGCCCTCAACAATACATTGAAATACTGGAAAAGAAAATACATATATACTAAGTACTATACTATTATAATAATGCATACATACATATTGACTAGAGAAATCTTACATTTCACAGACATCTGTTAGTTGTGTAATATTGACACTAAAGTCTCAAAACATAATTATTATATAGAATAAAAATTAATCAGCCAAATAAACATCCATGAGATATTGTTTCAGGCTGGATTTAAAGTTCGCAACTGACTTCTGGTGTCTAATATCAAGGGGCATTGTATTCCATATCTGAACACCCGAGTAACTGAAGGACTTTTTATATAGTTCAGTATGAGGCCTTGGTAGCTGAAGTTTGTTTTTGTTAGAGGATCTTAGGTTATATTTACAGGTTTCAGATATTGGGGTAAGGAGAGATGTAATGTATTCTGGGGAGAAACCATTTAGTGCTTTATATACCATTATGCCAATGTGGTATTTTATTCTGTCAGGGAAAGGTAAAATATTTAGTTCCCTGAACATGTCTTTAGATGGAGTTATTAATGGTTTGTTTAAAATTATTCTCATTGCACGTTTTTGCATTTTTAGAATTTGAACCACTTGTTCCTTAGCACAGTGTCCCCAAACAGTAGCAGCAAAGTCGAGAATTGGAACAATGTATGCATTATAGAAAACTGTTTTGGCAGCTTGATTTAAGTATATATTAAGTCTCCTGAGAAGTGAGATAGTCAAGGCCAATTTTGAAATCACTTTTCTAATGTGTACTGTCCAGGTCAGTGACTCATCTATATAAACACCAAGTATCTTTTGCGATTTTACTGCATTAAGTTTTTCATTGTTTAGTGTAATTTGTATTGAGTGCTGCCTGGCTATTTTGTATGTTGTACTTACTAACATACAAGTTGTTTTCTGAAGATTAAGAGCCATATTGTTATTTGTGCACCACTTTTGAATGCCCAATAAATCCACCTGCAAATTTAACTCTAGTTCTGTTAGGTTACTACCATATGTGTGCATGGTTGCATCATCGGCATACATGTCAATAGAGCAGTGTTTGGCATACAAGGGCATATCGTTTATGTAGATAATAATTAGTAGTGGACCGAGAATTGAGCCTTGGGGGACACCGGTCAGTACTTGCTGTGATGAGGATTGTAAGTTCCCAACTTTGACAATCTGCTGACGAATTTGTAGATAGGAAGTAAACCATTTGAGACTTTGATCAGAAAAATTTAGAAGCTTCAGTTTATAAAGAAGTATAGAATGATCTACAAGATCGAAGGCTTTCTTTAAATCTAGGAAAATGGTTCCTACCATGTTATCATTATCGATAGACAAGATCCACTGATCAATTAGGTGTACCAATGCAGTCTGGCATGAGTGTTTTTCACGGAAACCAGACTGAGCATCATGTAGGAGGTTATATTTAGTCAAGTATTTATATAGATGATTTGAGATATGCCTCTCAAATATTTTTGTTATAATTGGAGTGACTCTAGCAATTTTTAATGCACATGGGAAGGTTCCATCAGCAATACTTAAGTTGATTATGTGTACGATGAGTGGAGCTAGGGTGTGATTACTAAGCCCAATGCCATCTAAACCGGTTGCCTTTGATGAGTCTAATTTTGTTATATAATTTACCACATCATGTAGACAGACATATGGTATTCTAAATGGCATGTTATTTACTATTTTGTTTCTAAGATAATCCTGAAGTATAGTGTGATTTTCGGGAGTAAAAGGTTTTGTGTCAATAGTCTGTGAGATGTTAATGAAATGCTCATTTAAAGTTTGTAGAATGTCACTTGCATTAGTAACCAAACTGTTATTTATTTTTAACTCTGAAGGCACAGGTAACCCTAATCATTTTCCAGATAATGTTTTGAAATGATTCCATAAGAAACTTGAAGGTTTGTTGTTCTGAACTGCATCTTGAAATAAATACTTCTTAGCCTCAGCTATGAAATTTAATGTTTTATTGCGCCACAGCTTGTAGCTGGTCCAGTCTTTTATTTTATGAAAATGATCACGTTGCATTTTTGAGTATTTGATCTTATCACTGTACCATTTTGGTTGTTCAAATCGTCTAACTTGTTTTATTTTCAAAGGTGCATGTTTATTCAGAATATTAATTAGTGTGTTGTGCCAAAGTAATAAGGCCATATTAACATCATTACATGAAAAAATATTGTTTATATTGGAATTGTTAATGTCTAAAAGAAAGTCTTCAGTGCAAAATGTTTTAAAACACCTATATGATATAGTTTTATGAGTGTTATTTATCATATTTTTTATCAGAATTGTTTGTATATTGATTAAGACTAACTGTGACAGGATAATGATCGCTAATAGCAAAACATGGTATACATACTTGAGTAATCATACTAGTGTTTGTACAATAAATGTGATCTATGATAGTCGAGGAGTTTTCGGTTATTCTGGTAGACGTATCCACTATTTGAGTCAATTCATATGACTTCACTAAATTGCTCCACCTGGTATTAGAGCAACCATTTATGAAATAGATATTAAAGTCTCCCATAACAATTATATCAAGGTTTTCATTTAAAGCCTTTTCCAGCTGAGTGTCAATCATATCTATCCAGGACACATGTGAGTTAGGTGGTCTGTAGACAAAACATAACAAGATATTTTTAGCATGTTGTCAATTAATTTGTAGCCATATAGTTTCTGTAGTCAAGTCTTCGATATCATTTCGTCTTTTATAGGATAAGGAGTTTCTAATATATACAGCCAGTCCTCCACCTTGTTTGTCCCTTCTGTCTTTTCGTTCCAAGTTGCAATGATCAATATTAATTATAGTATCCGGGATTTCCTGGCTTAGAAAGGTTTCACACAATCCTAATATATGTAAAGAAGGGTTTTCACCCATTGTCAATGAGATTTCATCTAGTTTTGGCAGTATATGTTGAATGTTCCAACTGGCAATATTGATACTTTTTGTGGGGAAATTAAACTTGCTTTTACTTACTGAAAATGTTGAGCTCTTTGTTTTCAATGAAGTGATATTTGTATCAGATCTAAATGTTGGGCTCTGTTTTCAATGAAGTGATATTTGTATCAGATCTAAATGTTGGGCTCTGTTTTCAGTGAAGTGATATTTGTATCAGATCTAAATGTTGGGCTCTGTTTTCAATGAAGTGATATTTGTATCAGATCTAAATGTTGGGCTCTCTGTTTTCAATGAAGTGATATTTGTATCAGATCTAAATGTTGGGCTCTGTTTTCAATGAAGTGATATTTGTATCAGATCTAAATGTTGGGCTCTGTTTTCAGTGAAGTGATATTTGTATCAGATCTAAATGTTGGGCTCTGTTTTCAGTGAAGTGATATTTGTATCAGATCTAAATGTTGGGCTCTGTTTTCAATGAAGTGATATTTGTATCAGATCTAAATGTTGGGCTCTGTTTTCAATGAAGTGATATTTGTATCAGATCTAAATGTTGGGCTTTGTTTTCAATGAAGTGATATTTGTATCAGATCTAAATGTTGGGCTCTTTGTTTTCAATGAAGTGATATTTGTATCAGATCTAAATTTTGCTGTACCTAAAGTTGATATTTTACCACAAGGATTATCATTAACTGACTGTGAGGCATCTCCCAACTTTGGGATTTTAGGGTTAAGATATGGCTTATTTTTAGAACTGTCTTGTGCAGCTTTATTAGCAATATTTATGATTAAGTCAATTAGGCAGTGATTATCATTAACTGACTGTGAGGCATCTCCCAACTTTGGGATTTTAGGGTTAAGATATGGCTTATTTTTAGAACTGTCTTGTGCAGCTTTATTAGCAATATTTATGATTAAGTCAATTAGGCAGTGATTGGAAAGATAAGACAATGGCTTTACTCTTAAAGACTCCTACATAAGTGTGTACTGCTTTTATTATCGAATAATATCAAACTGTTGATCAGAAAATTGTCATCATGAGCTTGAAGAAGCACTGATTTAATATGTAACCAAGACAGAGGAGACTGTCATAGTGTACGCATGTTTAGCAGCATACACTTATGTAGGAGACTGTCATAGTGTACGCATGTTTAGCAGCACACACTTATGTAGGAGACTGTCACAGTGTACGCATGTTTAGCAGCACACACTTATGTAGGAGACTGTCACAGTGTACGCATGTTTAGCAGCACACACTTATGTAGGAGATTGTCATAGTGTACGCATGTTTAGCAGCACACACTTATGTAGGAGACTGTCACAGTGTACGCATGTTTAGCAGCACACACTTATGTAGGAGACTGTCATAGTGTACGCATGTTTAGCAGCACACACTTATGTAGGAGACTGTCACAGTGTACGCATGTTTAGCAGCACACACTTATGTAGGAGACTGTCACAGTGTACGCATGTTTAGCAGCACACACTTATGTAGGAGACTGTCACAGTGTACGCATGTTTAGCAGCACACACTTATGTAGGAGACTGTCAAAGTGTATACATGTTTAGCAGTACACACTTATGTAGGAGACTGTGATAGTGTACACATGTTTAGCAGTACACACTTATGTAGGAGACTGTCATAGTGTACGCATGTTTAGCAGTACACACTTATGTAGGAGACTGTCAAAGTGTACGCATGTTTAGCAGTACATACTTATGTAGGAGACTGTGATAGTGTACACATGTTTAGCAGTACACTTATGAAGGAGACTTTAGAAAGAAATTGCAAACTAATACTATTATGTATGGTCTTGTATTGAATAGCTTTGTGAAAGTTTAGCATACATGTTTTTACTTGAAGGATACAAAATATACATTGATGTGGTGTGAAAGTCTAGTTTTGTTTGTTGTTGTTGAAAGACTGTACAAGCACACTGCCAAAATATACATTGATGTGGTGTGAAAGTCTAGTTTTGTTTGTTGTTGTTGAAAGACTGTACAAGCACACTGCCAAAAAGAATTGTGAAACTGATCCCAGCACCCAGCTGATGTGGAATTCTCACAGACTGCGGCACACAGACTAGCAGTGTTGTGACAGCAAACAATAACCACCTTCATCTGGAATACACACACTAGCATGCCAAGATACATACACCACACATTGTTATACAAGATACATACACCACACATTGTTATACAAGATACATACTCCACACATTGTTATACAAGATACATACTCCACACATTGTTATACAAGATACATACTCCACACATTGTTATACAAGATACATACTCTACACATTGTTATACAAGATACATACTCCACACATTGTTATACAAGATACATACTCTACACATTGTTATACAAGATACATACTCCACACATTGTTATACAAGATACATACTCCACACATTGTTATACAAGATACATACTCCACACATTGTTATACAAGATACATACTCTACACATTGTTATACAAGATACAGAATGCACAAAGTAGTGCAATACTCACACTGATGGAATACACAGAGTACACAGACTAGCAGTGTTGTGACAGCAAACAATAACCACCTTCATCTGGAATACACACACTAGCATGCCAAGATACATACTCCACACATTGTTATACAGAATGCACAAAGTAGTGCAATACTCACACTGGTGGAATACACAAGCTAGAAGAGTACACAAACTAATGAAATACACAGACTAGTGCAGTACACAGACTAGTGGAATACACAGACTAGTGGGGAATATATAGATTAGTGAAATACACACTATTGAAATGCACACACTAGTGAAATACACAGGTTAGTAGAATACACATACTAGTGAAATACACAGACATGTGAAATACACAGGTTAATAAAATACACACTCCAGTGGAATAACCTAGTGGAATTAATATTAATAAAATATACACTACAGTGGAATACACAGGCTAGTGGAATACACAGGCTGGTGTAATACACAGGCTAGTGGAATACACAGATTACTGGAATAAACTGACTACTGGAATACACAAACTAGTGGAATACACAGACTACTGGAATACACAGACTAGTGGAATACACTGACTACTGGAATACACAGATAACTGGAATACACAAGACTAGTGGAATACACAAATTACTGGAATACACTGACTATTGGAATACACAAGCTAGTGGAATGCACAAACTAGTGGAATACACAGACTAGTGGAATACACAAACTAGTGGAATGCAAAGACTACTGGAATACACAGACTACTGGAATACACTGACTAATGGTATGCATAGACTACTGGAATACACAGACTACTTGAACACACAGACTACTTGAACACACAGACTACTGGAATACACTGACTAGTGGAATACACTGACTAGTGGTCTACCATGATATATGCACTGACAGAATCACAAACACCTGTGTGGCAGACACTGCAGCCCTGAGGAGCAGACTGTAAAGCTGGCTTGCAGGTGTGTTAGCTAACATTGAACCAATGTAACCCACTTGGAAGGCAGAGTCAATACTGAACTCAGTGTACACTCAATACATTATACCTGTTGGGTCTGCTGTTACATGTCATACATACTTTGTAGAAATAAGATTTTATTTTGTGTGGTCAGCAGTCACAGAAACTACCTGCATTCCTCCATTATGACCAACCCTGGAACAACCATCAGTATAATCTAACATACCATGGAACAAGCGTCAGTATAATCTAACATGTCATGGAACAACCATCAGTTTAATCTAACATGTCATGGAACAACCGTCAGTATAATCTAGCATGTCATGGAACAACCGTCAGTATAATCTAACATGTCATGGGACAACCATCAGTATAATCTAGCATGTCATGGAACAACCGTCAGTATAATCGAACATGTCATGGGGAAAAAAAGAAGAAAGAAGTGTTTTATTTAATGACGCACTCAACACATTTTATTTACGGTTATATGGCGTCAGACATATGGTTAAGAACCACACAGATTTTGAGAGGAAACCCGCTGTCACCACTACATGGGCTACTCTTCCGATTGGCAGCAAGGGATCTTTTATTTGCGCTTCCCACAGGCAGGATAGCACAAACCATGGCCTTTGTTGAACCAGTTATGGATCACTGGTCGGTGCAAGTGGTTTATACCTACCCATTGAGCCTTGTGGAGCACTCACTCAGGGTTTGGAGTCGGTATCTGGATTAAAAATCCCATGCCTCGACTGGGATCCGAACCCAGTACCTACCAGCCTGTAGACCGATGGCCTGCCACGACGCCACCGAGGCCGGTTCTGTCATGGAAAAACCATTAGTATAATCTAACATGTTATGGAACAACCGTCAGTATAATCTAACATGTCATGGAACAACCATCAGTATAATCTGACATGTCATGGAAAAACCATCAGTATAATCTAACATGTCATGAAAAACCTTCAGTATAATCTAACATGTCATTGAAAAGCCGTCAGTATAATCTAAGGAAAAGCCGTCAGTATAATCTAACATGTTATGGAACAACCGTCAGTATAATCTGACATGTCATGGAAAAACCATCAGTATAATCTAACATGTTATGGAACAACAGACAGTATAATCTAACATGTCATGGAAAAGCCTTCAGTATAATCTAACATGTTATGGAAAAACCGTCAGTATAATCTGACATGTCATGGAAAAACCATCAGTATAATCTAACATGTCATGGAAAAGCCTTCAGTATAATCTAACATGTCATGGAAAAGCCTTCAGTATAATCTAACATGTTATGGAAAAACCATCAGTATAATCTAACATGTTATGGAACAACAGACAGTATAATCGAACATGTCATGGAAAAGCCTTCAGTATAATCTAACATGTCATGGAAAAGCCTTCAGTATAATCTAACATGTTATGGAAAAACCATCAGTATAATCTAACATGTTATGGAACAACAGACAGTATAATCTAACATGTCATGGAAAAGCCTTCAGTATAATCTAACATGTTATGGAACAACCGTCAGTATAATCTGACATGTCATGGAAAAACTGTCAGCATAATCTGACATCATTACCACAAGAAAGAGTTTTCTCATCATTACCACAAGAAATTTTCACACAGATAATTCAAGGTGATTGGTTGCAGCTGTCTTCAGTGACAGTTGACACATGTTCCTGCCAAGGAAACCAGATACAGAAAGATAAACACACAGACAGAGGAACACAAATGGACAAATATTTGATCCATGTGATTAAACTCAACACTGGAAAATGCTCATTAACAGAAGTGTTACATACCACCCACCATTTTACCTGTATAATTACATTAACGTCACTGCACAAAATATATCAGCCTTATTGATTCGTCACTCATGTGTAAAACAATAACCCATGATCATACTGCATACAAACCCGTCAAACCATAACCATGACCATACTGCATACAAACTCATCAAACCATAACTCATGACCATACTGCATACAAACTCATCAACCCATACCCATGACCATACTGCATACAAACTCATCAAAACATACCCATGACCATACTGCATACAAACTCATCAAAACATAACCCATGACCATACTGCATACAAACTCATCAACCCATACCCATGACCATACTGCATACAAACTCATCAAACCATACCCATGACCATACTGCATACAAACTCATCAAAACATACCCATGACCATACTGCATACAAACTCATCAAACCATACCCATGACCATATTGCATACAAACTCATCAAAACATAACCCATGACCATACTGCATACAAACTCATCAAACCATAACCCATGACCATACTGCATACAAACTCATCAAACCATAACCCATGACCATACTGCATACAAACTCATCAAAACATAACCCATGACCATACTGCATACAAACTCATCAAAACATAACCCATGACCATACTGCATACAAACTCATCAATCCATACCCATGACCATACTGCATACAAACCCATCAAAACATAACCCATGACCATACTGCATACCAACCCATCAAAACATACCCATGACCATACTGCATACAAACCATAACCCATGACCATACTGCATACAAACCCATCAAAACATAACCCATGACCATACTGCATACAAACCCATCAAAACATAACCCATGACCATACTGCATACAAACCATACACATGACCATACTGCATACAAACTCATCAAAACATATCCCATGACCATACTGCATACAAACCCGTCAAACCATACCCATGACCATACTGCATACAAACTCATCAAAACATAACCCATGACCATACTGCATACAAACTCATCAAACCATAACCCATGACCATACTGCATACACACTCATCAAACCATACCCATGACCATACTGCATACAAACTCATCAAACCATAACCCATGACCATACTGCATACAAACCCATCAAAACATAACCCATGACCATACTGCATACAAACCCGTCAAACCATACCCATGACCATACTGCATACAAACTCATCAAACCATACCCATGACCATACTGCATACAAACCCATCAAACCATACCCATGACCATACTGCATACAAACCCATCAAACCATACCCATGAACATACTGCATACAAACCCATCAAAACATAACCCATAAACCCATCAAAACATAACCCATGACCATACTGCATACAAACCCATCAAAACATACCCATGACCATACTGCATACAAACTCATCAAAACATAACCCATGACCATACTGCATACAAACTCATCAAACCATAACCCATGACCATACTGCATACAAACCCATCAAAACATAACCCATGACCATACTGCATACAAACTCATCAAACCATACCCATGACCATACTGCATACAAACTATCAAACCATAACCCATGACCATACTGCATACAAACCCATCAAACCATACCCATGACCATACTGCATACAAACTCATCAAACCATACCCATGACCATACTGCATACAAACTCATCAAACCATACCCATGACCATACTGCATACACACCCATCAAACCATAACCCATGACCATACTGCATACACACTCATCAAACCATAACCCATGACCATACTGCATACAAACTCATCAAACCATAACCCATGACCATACTGCATACACACTCATCAAACCATACCCATGACCATACTGCATACAAACTCATCAAACCATAACCCATGACCATACTGCATACAAACCCATCAAAACATAACCCATGACCATACTGCATACAAACCCATCAAAACATAACCCATGACCATACTGCATACAAACTCATCAAACCATACCCATGACCATACTGCATACAAACCCATCAAAACATAACCCATGACCATACTGCATACAAACTCATCAAACCATACCCATGACCATACTGCATACAAACCCATCAAACCATAACCCATGACCATATTGCATACAAACTCATCAAACCATACCCATGACCATACTGCATACAAACTCATCAAACCATACCCATGACCATACTGCATACAAACTCATCAAAACATAACCCATGACCATACTGCATACAAACTCATCAAACCATAACCCATGACCATACTGCATACAAACCCATCAAACCATACCCATGACCATATTGTTTTATGAATAGCTGTTAAATTAATATCTATTAGGCTGCATAAAGAAAGAAAAATAGTTGAACATTGGGAGGGAGATTTGTATTTTTTATTTGTTTAAACAAGATTGAATTTACTATACAAGACAAGAACATCACAGCAGAAAGGTGTTCAAAACTAGTATTGGTAAATATAGCACTCAGCTTTCACCAGTATTTCATGTTGGTAAATATACCACTCAGCTTTCACCAGTATTTCATGTTGGTAAATATACCACTCAACTTTCACCAATATTTAATGTTGGTAAATATACCACTCAACTTTCACCAGTATTTCATGTTGGTAAATATACCACTCAACTTTCACCAGTATTTCATGTTGGTAAATATACCACTCAACTTTCACCAATATTTCATGTTGGTAAATATACCACTCAACTTTCACCAGTATTTCATGTTGGTAAATATACCACTCAACTTTCACCAGTATTTCATGTTGGTAAATATACCACTCAACTTGATGGATGACATATCTAGTAATAGTCATGCACTACTGTGGCAATGTATGGAACATCCAAACTGGATATAACCTAATTGTTTGAAAAAACTTCTTAAAACAAACGTTTGTAAATATTTCTACAAAGAATGCATAAATGAACACACATCTAAATACAAAATAAACGCACAAATAAAATGGAATCATATTTTTGATATTGACCTCTGTGACAAATGGTGGGAAAATGTATATCTTATCCCTATCAAGCTAACCACCGACACAGGGCTCCGTTACTTTCAATACAAGATATTTTTATTTATTTTAATAACAAATAAACATTTGGTTATATATGGTATAAAAAAATCAGATAAATGTGACTTTTGTCATATGTTTAGTGAAGATTTAATGCACCTTTTTTGGTTATGTAAACATGTTCAAGCATTCTGGAATACTGTTATCAACTGGATATTCTTGAAAACTAAAATTAGACTCCAAATAAATGCACAAACAATTATTTTAGGCAATCCTAATTATTCTAAAAAAGATAATATTGTCAATTTAATACTTCTAATTGCGAAACAATACATATATAAGTCAAAATGCAAAAGTCAAAAACTAACGTTAACTGGATTCCAGAACAATCTGAACATGTATTATTATATAGATAAATATATTGCTACAATAAATAACAGGACAACTAAATTTGAGGAAAAATGGAATATTTGGACAAAATTAATTGTATAAAATATATATTATTGTATATGTTTTTAGTTTATAACTAATTACAAGTTGATCATCGGTATATACCTTTTTTCTTTTCCACAGGAAATATATTGATATATACTAGTATATATAAATGGGAGACCATTATTATAACATGTTTGGGTTTTTGGGTTTTTTTATTATTTATGTATGCTTCTCTTATATGTATGTTTATTATTTGCTTTATGTATGTTGTATATTTGGTGGTGAAATAAAAAAAACAAAAAAAACAAAAAACAAAACAAAAAAAACAACAACAACAACATCCAAACTGGATATATAGTGTTTGAGTATGACATATCTAGTAATAGCCATGTACTACTGTGGCAATGTATGGAACATCCAAACTGGATATATAGTGTTTGAGTATGACATATCTAGTAATAGCCATGTACTACTGTGGCAATGTATGGAACATCCAAACTGGATATATAGTGTTTGATGGATGACATATCTAGTAATAGTCATGCACTACTGTGGCAATGTATGGAACATCCAGACTGGATATATAGTGTTTGATGGATGACATATCTAGTAATAGTCATGCACTACTGTGGCAATGTATGGAGCGTCCAAACTGGATATATAGTGTTTGATGGATGACATATCTAGTAATAGTCATGCACTACTGTGGCGATGTATGGAATGTCCAAAATGGATCTATAGTGTTTGATGGATGACATATCTAGTAATAGTCATGCACTACTGTGGCGATGTATGGAACGTCCAAAATGGATATATAGTGTTTGATGGATGACATATCTAGTAATAGTCATGCACTACTGTGGCGATGTATGGAATATCCAAAATGGATCTAGTGTTTGATGGATGACATATCTAGTAATAGTCATGCACTACTGTGGCGATGTATGGAACGTCCAAAATGGATATATAGTGTTTGATGGATGACATATCTAGTAATAGTCATGCACTACTGTGGCGATGTATGGAACATCCAAACTGGATAGTCTCATTGGTCACCTGCTGGTTATCGTGATATACAGCATGCTGGTATATCCCTAGAAAAAGTTGAATATATTAAATGTGAGATGTGATAGCAGAGGAAAATGCTATTCATAAGTATATGAGATGGGGGCATGATGGGCAACCCCTAGTGCTAGAGCAAATCCTCAAATTCAGGCAAACATTATAGAGATGTGTGTGTACGTGCATGTCTCATTTTGTCCTTTTCGTGACTAAAATGATAACATTTTCACAGGACCCGTTTTTTTCTTAACTCCCATTGATTTTTTAATTAAAACGAAAAAACAACAACTTTCTATTGAGCTTTCTATTTTATAATTTTCTACTCCTGAAGAATTTGTACACAACCAGCGATAGTTTTGTTTCATTGTAAATTAATATCGGGGGGGGGGGGGGGGGGGGGGGGGGGGGTTGGGGGGGGGGTCTTACTGTAACAGGGTTTCTGTGAATGAAAAAAATAAAAATAAAATAAAATAAAATAAAAAGATATTCAGACAAAATGTGCTGACCTGAGACGTTTTTAGCTTGTATTTTTATCATTCTCCCCACAAACTTAGCTGTAATCCATGTCAAAATGCATAGTGATTCGTTTATAACTTTTTTTTGCAGTAATGCTAATATGAAATTTTGGCATTTTCATTTTATTCGGGCTCACCTACCGCTGGACTGTGAGTGAGCATGATATGAGGCTCACCTACTGCTGGACTGTGAGTGAGCATGATATGAGGCTCACCTACCGCTGGACTGTGAGTGAGCATAATATGAGGCTCACCTACTGCTGGACTGAGTGAGCATGATATGAGGCTCACCTACTGCTGGACTGAGTGGGCATGAGATGAGGCTCACCTACTGCTGGACTGTGAGTTGGCATGAGATGAGGCTCACCTACTGCTGGACTGTGAGTTGGCATGATATGAAGCTCACCTACTGCTGGACTGTGAGTTGGCATGATATGAAGCTCACCTACTGCTGGACTGTGAGTTGGCATGATATGAAGCTCACCTACTGCTGGACTGAGTTGGCATGATATGAAGCTCACCTACTGCTGGACTGTGAGTTGGCATGATATGAAGCTCACCTACTGCTGGACTGTGAGTGACTGAGTTGGCATGAGATGAGGCTCACCTACTGCTGGACTGTGAGTGGGCATGAGATGAGGCTCACCTACTGCTGGACTGTGAGTGGGCATGAGATGAGGCTCACCTACTGCTGGACTGTGAGTGGGCATGATATGAGGCTCACCTACTGCTGGACTGTGAGTGACTGAGTTGGCATGAGATGAGGCTCACCTACTGCTGGACTGTGAGTTGGCATGAGATGAGGCTCACCTACTGCTGGACTGAGTGGGCATGAGATGAGGCTCACCTACTGCTGGACTGAGTGGGCATGAGATGAGGCTCACCTACTACTGGACTGTGAGTGGGCATGAGATGAGGCTCACCTACTGCTGGACTGAGTGGGCATGATATGAGGCTCACCTACTGCTGGACTGTGAGTGACTGTGAGTTGGCATGAGATGAGGCTCACCTACTGCTGGACTGTGAGTGGGCATGAGATGAGGCTCACCTACTGCTGGACTGTGAGTGGGCATGAGATGAAACTCACCTACTGCTGGACTGTGAGTGGGCATGATATGAGGCTCACCTACTGCTGGACTGTGAGTGACTGTGAGTTGGCATGAGATGAGGCTCACCTACTGCTGGACTGTGAGTTGGCATGAGATGAGGCTCACCTACTGCTGGACTGTGAGTGGGCATGAGATGAGGCTCACCTACTGCTGGACTGAGTGGGCATGAGATGAGGCTCACCTACTACTGGACTGTGAGTGGGCATGAGATGAGGCTCACCTACTGCTGGACTGAGTGGGCATGATATGAGGCTCACCTACTGCTGGACTGTGAGTGACTGAGTTGGCATGAGATGAGGCTCACCTACTGCTGGACTGTGAGTGGGCATGAGATGAGGCTCACCTACTGCTGGACTGTGAGTGGGCATGAGATGAGGCTCACCTACTGCTGGACTGTGAGTGGGCATGATATGAGGCTCACCTACTGCTGGACTGTGAGTGACTGTGAGTTGGCATGAGATGAGGCTCACCTACTGCTGGACTGTGAGTTGGCATGAGATGAGGCTCACCTACTGCTGGACTGTGAGTGGGCATGAGATGAGGCTCACCTACTGCTGGACTGAGTGGGCATGAGATGAGGCTCACCTACTACTGGACTGTGAGTGGGCATGAGATGAGGCTCACCTACTGCTGGACTGAGTGGGCATGATATGAGGCTCACCTACTGCTGGACTGTGAGTGACTGTGAGTTGGCATGAGATGAGGCTCACCTACTGCTGGACTGTGAGTGGGCATGAGATGAGGCTCACCTACTGCTGGACTGTGAGTGGGCATGAGATGAAACTCACCTACTGCTGGACTGTGAGTGGGCATGATATGAGGCTCACCTACTGCTGGACTGTGAGTGACTGTGAGTTGGCATGAGATGAGGCTCACCTACTGCTGGACTGTGAGTTGGCATGAGATGAGGCTCACCTACTGCTGGACTGAGTGGGCATGAGATGAGGCTCACCTACTGCTGGACTGAGTGGGCATGAGATGAGGCTCACCTACTACTGGACTGTGAGTGGGCATGAGATGAGGCTCACCTACTGCTGGACTGAGTGGGCATGATATGAGGCTCACCTACTGCTGGACTGTGAGTGACTGTGAGTTGGCATGAGATGAGGCTCACCTACTGCTGGACTGTGAGTGGGCATGAGATGAGGCTCACCTACTGCTGGACTGTGAGTGGGCATGAGATGAAACTCACCTACTGCTGGACTGCCAGATGCCATGTGAATCAGAGCAGTAGGTTCGAATCCTGCTAAATGAAACTTGGGTTTTTTAAGTATGATATTTGCTGGGTTCTGCTAGTGGACTATTAGTCTCCCAGTGCATAATTAGCCCCATTGCAAATTATAAAATTGCTGTATATAAACACTAAATTGTTACACCAGTTTCAAAGTGAGTTTTCAACAGAACATATTGTTATCTACTGGTTTTTGTAGAAGTCACGGTGGCTGAGTGGATAGGTCATGTGAATCAGTGCAGTAGGTCGAAATCCTGCCAAACTGACACTTGGCCTAGCCCACTCTTTATTCAGTGGCTGTCTGACCTGGCCTAGTAAACAAAAAAAGAAACCCACACCATCTCTATCCCCCCATAGGCTACACTGTTTGATCAGCAACAAAGCATCTTTTATACACTCTTACCCTCAGACTGAGCAGCACATACCATGACAGGACACTGTAGTCATGGCTCTATTAGATGAAATGTCAGCATTGTGGCTTAGATTGAGCAGCACATACCATGACAGGACACTGTAGTCATGGCTCTATTAGATGAAATGTCAGCATTGTAGCTCAGACTGAGCAGCACATACCATGACCTGGCAGGACATTTTAGTCATGGCTGTATTAGATGGAATGTCAGCATTGTTGCTTACGGTAATTGAAAGTAAATGAAACACGCTGCGTGAGTTACTGATCTAATTGGATGATGAAGACAGACAGTAATTAGATTACGTGTGAGATATGGAGGTAATTGATAAGTGAATTAGTATTGACGAACCAACTGCATCTGGGGCCCACTAATGGCAAATGAGTCCCCATCACAATCAGGTTGTAAGGCCATCTACACATATAGGAGAGAAATTCAAAATGTCCATCGTATACTACCATGAACAATCAGACTCCATGTGACTAACCAGTTCAATGCAGAATTCACAACATCACAAACTGATTATACAACATACTTCGCTTTCTTTAAATCATTTTAAACAAATGCATCTTATAAGTTTTTTCAAGTTACATGTAACTTATATGATATGACTGGGATACCACCGGGACAACAGAAAATCCCATCATTTTATCCCGACAGGATCCCGCTACATCCCGGCGGGCTCCCGTCTATTTCCCAGTGGGATCCCAGTTATATTTTCACTAGGGAAGACATTATTGAGTAGAGAAAAACTATCAAATATCTTCAAATGATGAAAATAGATTGTAAAGCTACAATAACGTTAAGTTCACATGTATGTACAGTACAGTATATTAAGTTATTATCACTGTTATGCATGAAGACGTTTCTGTTATTATAAGTGTAGTACAGTATATTAAGTTATTATCACCTTTATGCATGAAGACGTTTCTGTTATTATAAGTGTAGTACAGTATATTAAGTTATTATCACCATTATGCATGAAGACGTTTCTGTTATTATAAGTGTAGTACAGTATATTAAGTTATTATCACCGTTATGCATGAAGACGTTTCAGTTATTATATGTGTAGTAGTACAGTATATTAAGTAATTATCACCGTTATGCATGAAGACGTTTCTGTTATTATAAGTGTAGTACAGTATATTAAGTTATTATCACCGTTATGCATGAAGACGTTTCTGTTATTATAAGTGTAGTAGTACAGTATATTAATTTATTATCACCGTTATGCATGAAGACGTTTCTGTTATTATAAGTGTAGTACAGTATATTAAGTTATTATCACCGTTATGCATGAAGACGTTTCTGTTATTATAAGTGTAGTACAGTATATTAAGTTATTATCACCGTTATGCATGAAGACGTTTCTGTTATTATAAGTGTAGTACAGTATATTAAGTTATTATCACCGTTATGCATGAAGACGTTTCTGTTATTATAAGTGTAGTACAGTATATTAAGTTATTATCACCGTTATGCATGAAGACGTTTCTGTTATTATAAGTGTAGTAGTACAGTATATTAAGTTATTATCACCGTTATGCATGAAGACGTTTCTGTTATTATAAGTGTAGCACGTAGTACAGTATATTAAGTTATTATCACCTTTATGCATGAAGACGTTTCTGTTATTATAAGTGTAGTACAGTCTATTAAGTTATTATCACTGTTATGCATGAAGACGTTTTTGTTGTTATAAGTGTAGTACAGTATATTAAGTTATTATCACCATTATGCATGAAGACGTTTCTGTTATTATAAGTGTAGTACAGTATATTAAGTTACTATCACTGTAATGCATGAAGACATTTGTGTTATTATAAGTGTAGTAGTACAGTATATTAAGTTATTATCACCATTATACATGAAGACATTTGTGTTATTATAAGTGTAGTACAGTATATTAAGTTATTATCACCTTTATGCATGAAGACGTTTCTGTTATTATAAGTGTAGTACAGTATATTAAGTTATTATCACCTTTATGCATGAAGACGTTTCTGTTATTATAAGTGTAGTACAGTATATTAAGTTATTATCACCGTTATGCATGAAGACGTTTCTGTTAAGATATTTCTGTACAGTATATTAAGTTATTATCACTGTTATGCATGAAGATGTTTCTATTATTATAAGTGTAGTACAGTATATTAAGTTATTATCACCGTTATGCATGAAGACGTTTCTGTTAAGATATTTCTGTACAGTATATTAAGTTATTATCACTGTTATGCATGAAGATGTTTCTATTATTATAAGTGTAGTACAGTATATTAAGTTATTATCACCATTATTACAGTATATTAAGTTATTATCACTGTTATGCATGAAGACGTTTCTGTTATTATAAGTGTAGTACAGTATATTAAGTTATTATCACCATTATGCATGAAGACATTTCTGTTATTGTAAGTATAGTACAGTATATTACGTTATTATCACCGTTATGCATGAAGACGTTTCTGTTATTATAAGTGTAGTACAGTATATTAAGTTATTATCACTGTTATGCATGAAGACGTTTCTGTTATTATAAGTGTAGTAGTACAGTATATTAATTTATTATCACCGTTATGCATGAAGACGTTTCTGTTATTATAAGTGTAGTACAGTATATTAAGTTATTATCACCTTTATGCATGAAGACGTTTCTGTTATTATAAGTGTAGTACAGTATATTAAGTTATTATCACCGTTATGCATGAAGACGTTTCTGTTAAGATATTTCTGTACAGTATATTAAGTTATTATCACTGTTATGCATGAAGATGTTTCTATTATTATAAGTGTAGTACAGTATATTAAGTTATTATCACCGTTATGCATGAAGACGTTTCTGTTAAGATATTTCTGTACAGTATATTAAGTTATTATCACTGTTATGCATGAAGATGTTTCTATTATTATAAGTGTAGTACAGTATATTAAGTTATTATCACCATTATTACAGTATATTAAGTTATTATCACTGTTATGCATGAAGACGTTTCTGTTATTATAAGTGTAGTACAGTATATTAAGTTATTATCACCATTATGCATGAAGACATTTCTGTTGTTATAAGTGTAGCACAGTATATTAAGTTATTATCACCATTATGCATGAAGACGTTTCTGTTATTGTAAGTGTAGTACAGTATATTAGGTTATTATCACCGTTATGCATGAAGACGTTTCTGTTATTATAAGTGTAGTACAGTATATTAAGTTATTATCACCGTTATGCATGAATACGTTTGTGTTATTATAAGTGTAGTACAGTATATTAAGTTATTATCACCGTTATGCATGAATACGTTTCTGTTATTATAAGTGTAGTACAGTATATTAAGTTATTATCACCGTTATGCATAAAGACGTTTCTGTTATTATAAGTGTAGTACAGTATATTAAGTTATTATCACTGTTATGCATGAAGATGTTTCTATTATTATAAGAGTAGTACAGTATATTAAGTTATTATCACCATTATGCATGAAGACTTTTCTGTTATTATAAGTGTAGTACAGTATATTAAGTTATTATCACCGTTATGCATGAATACGTTTCTCTTATTATAAGTGTAGTAGTACAGTATATTAAGTTATTATCACCGTTATGCATGAATACGTTTCTGTTATTATAAGTGTAGTACAGTATATTAAGTTATTATCACCGTTATGCATGAATACGTTTCTCTTATTATAAGTGTAGTACAGTATATTAAGTTATTATCACCATTATGCATGAAGACGTTTCTGTTATTATAAGTGTGAGGAGTCCTCAGAAATAAGTAGAATGTTGCTAACAGATCAAAAGAGGCCAAGAAAACATTTTAGCTTGCCTTTTGATATGGTCCGAGGAAGAAAGTTAAAAGGTTGTTTTTGTTTTAAGAATCATCAGCTGTTGGATTTCAAACATTTGGTAGTTTTTAACTATAATCTTAGAGAGGAAACCCGCTACATTTTTCCATTAGTAGTAAAGGATCTTTTATATGCACCATCCCACAGACAGGATAGCACATTCCACAGCCTTTGATATACCAGTTGTTGAGCACTGGCTAGAGCAAGAAATAGCTCAATGGGTCCACCAATGGGGATCAATCCCAGACTGACTGCACATGAGGCAAGCACTGACCTGTATCCTGCCTTGATGAACACCCACAATGATTCCAAGTCAAGACTATTATATAACATCCCACACTGACTGCACATGAGGCAAGCACTGACCTGTATCCTGCCTTGATGAACACCCACAATGATTCCAAGTCAAGACTATTATATAACATCCCAGACTGACTGCACATGAGGCAAGCACTGATCTGTATCCTGCCTTGATGAACACCCACAATGATTCCAAGTCAAGACTATTATATAACATCAAACTTGGCATTCATTTTGCTATCCAAAAACCAAAAGAAAGTATGCAGTGAATTTAAGCACCAGGGCTGCTTAGAAAATCTAAATGGTTTTTTTGTTAGGGGAAGGTTATTGCTTAAGGGGTTTTTTGGATTCAGAAAGGCAGAAATGGGATTTATAATGTTTGCAGATGAGCTGAACAGACTGAGACATGTTATTTTAAATAATAAAGAGAAACAGGACAATATGTCAGCTAACACAGCTCAAGTTCGCTTTCTGCAGCAAGTGAATGTCACTAAGTTGTTTCCACACAGTTCTTATTCACTCTTCATCTTTTGGGTAATATAATCCAAACTGAAAGCTGAGTTACAGATATTAAAATTTGGGTAATATGTAAATGAGAAGCTAAGTTACAAAGATAAAAGTTTGGATCCAACAAAGACATTAAGAATGCTGGGTTTTTGAAGTGTCAAGTTAAACATTCTGTCATGATGGAATGACAACGTCAGAGCCATGTTCAACCAAATGTATCGAAATCAAGTTGAACAGACTGAAAAATACTGATTAGAGTTATGACCAGACTGAAAAATACTGATTAGAGTTATGACCAGACTGAAAAATACTGATTAGAGTTATGACCAGACTGAAAAATACGGATTAGAGTTATGACCAGACTGAAAAATACGGATTAAAGTTACGACCAGACTGAAAAATTTGGATTAAAGTTATACTGATTAAAGTTATGTGGACCAGACTAAAAAATACAGATTAAAGTTACGTTTGGCATCTTGTGTCAAGTCAAACAGATCTGGTTTGAGAAACTACATAAACATGTTATCTTGCTAACAGGGGCCATTCAGCAATTACATAATGCTGGTGAGGATAATCATGGGATGCACTACAAAATGTTATGTGGAGGGAGAAGGGTCATCTTTTTATTTAAAATGCAACCTCATATTGCTAGTCTGTTAATAGATACTTTTTATCTAGTATTTATTTCCAAGCCACTTATTTATGACCCATCTTTAAATAATGACTAGGTACTTATTGATAGATAACAAATAAAAATAGAAATAAAATCCTTCCACGCTATCTATTAATATTTTAAAGGTGTGAGAGGCCGGACGATTTTAATGGCCTCACAATGATGACTATTGTATGTTTTTTCTATGAGAGAACAGATGACACAGAGATCTCAAGCTGTGTTGTAACATGACCATCTGACCGTGGAGCGCGACATTGTTGCGGTATTGCTGCGATATTGTGGCATTGAAAACACAACACAATACAGCATTGTGTGACCGTCAGATAGTCTGTAAACTGCATTATAAATATGAACCTAAAATAATATTTTGGTTCAAGTCTCACTTTAAAATAAATAAACCTACACATAAATAATAAAAATAACATGTATGCGAGTCAAATAAAGAGTAAGACACTGTTTTTTTCCTTCAAATCTGCCTGGCACTGAACATTACAAGGAAACAGTGAGAGAAACTCTGCCTTAGTGTAAAACACACTTGAAGATATTCAAATGTGATTCAGATACATTATTTGTGGCTTGTCAGTGATAATCTATTCACATCATCTACAACACTCAGTTTAAACACAATGCAAAGTGGTCACTTTGCACACAGACAAAAACAAATGTTCACAGACACTGATCACAGATGAAACACAAGCTTACCTTGCAGTGTGAGATGAAGGGTACACAGTGTAAACCAGCGTGAAATGAGTGTACGCTCTGGGTTGAAGGCGGCAGCCAGCCGATGACAGGTGGTCAGAGCTTGCGGAGTGTTTACAGTGTTGGCGAGAGGAGCAGGGAGGACACAGCACACAGCAGCCTGACAGCAAGGAGGAGGCGGGCCAGCGATAACTCGGGCTGCACGACACCACACGACACACACTCACACGGAAAGTAGAGCACGGACTTTCAGCTGGCTCAGTTCCTCCTCTCCACACTGCTGCCTCTACTGACAATCAAATAAATGGTTGCTGCCGGATGTAGGTCAGTTATTGAGTTAGGTATAATAGCAGCCATGGGGGGCCCCAGCTATTATTCCTTCTAGTGCCACCAAACAGAAGGTCAGGGGTCAAGCTTGAAAACAGGCAGTGAATTCAAATGGCTGGACCAGTAACAACACACCTAACAAATATTAAGGTTGAATAACAGGGGCAGTGAGGGCAATAATGGTGGGGTCAGAAGGCAGTAAGGTTAAATAACAGGGACTGTCAGGGCAGTAATGGTGGGGTCAGAAGGCAGTACGGTTAAATAACAGGGACTGTCAGGGCAGTAATGGTGGGGTCAGAAGGCAGTAAGGTTAAATAACAGGGACTGTCAGGGCAGTAACAGTGGGGTTAGAAAGCAGTAAGGTTCAATAACAGGGACTGTCAGGGCAGTAGGCCTAACAGTGGGGTTAGAAGACAGTAAGGTTCAATAACAGGGACTGTCAGGGCAGTAACAGTGGGGTCAGAAGGCAGTAAGGTTCAATAGCAGGGACTGTCAGGGCAGTAACAGTGGGGTCAGAAGGCAGTAAGGTTCAATAGCAGGGACTGTCAGGGCGGTAACGGTGCGGTCAGAAGGCAGTAAGGTTAAATAGCAGGGACTGTCAGGGCAGCAACGGTGGGGTCAGAAGGCAGTAAGGTTCAATAACAGGGACTGTCAGGGCGGTAACGGTGCGGTCAGAAGGCAGTAAGGTTCAATAACAGGGACTGTCAGGGCAGCAACGGTGGGGTCAGAAGGCAGTAAGGTTCAATAACAGAGACTGTCAGGGCAGCAACGGTGGGGTCAGAAGGCAGTAACGTTCAATAACAGGGACTGTCAGGGCAGTAACGGTGGGGTCAGAAGGCAGTAAGGTTCAATAACAGGGACTGTCAGGGCAGTAACGGTGGGGTCAGAAGGCAGTAAGGTTCAATAACAGGGCAGCAACAGTGGGGTCAGAAGGCAGTAAGGTTCAATAACAGGGACTGTCATGGCGGTAACAGTGGGGTCAGAAAGCAGTACGGTTCATTAACAGGGACTGTCAGAGCGGTACTGGTGAGGTCAGAAGGCAGTAAGGTTAAATAACAGGGACTGTCATGGCAGTATTGGTGGGGGTCAGAAAGCAGTACGGTTAAATAACACGGAATGTCAGGGCAGTAGGGTGGGGTCAGAAGGCAGTATGGTTAAATAACAGGGACTGTCAGGGCAGTAAGGTTAAATTTTATGATGCACAACACATTTTAATTAGTTATATGCAGGCACATGTGCAATAATTTTAGCTGACCGATCAGGCTGTGGCAAGCAAAGTTTATAGGCAGGTTGAGACATGCTCCCCACTAAAAATATTTTTGGGATAAAATTTAATTTTATTTAGATGGGGGTTTCGACCCACAAAACCCTCCCCATACATGCCTGATATGGCATCTAACATATGGTCAAGGAACATACAGATACTTAGAGAGGAAACCTGCTGCCACCACACCATAGGTTACCCTTTTGTATTAACAGCAAGGGATCTTTTATATACACTATCTTACTTACAGGACAGTACATACCACAGTCTTTGCATCATGCGAGTGTTTTACCACTGGAACACATTCTGCTCCACCAGGCCAGTAATGGTGACATTAGCAGGCAGTAAGGTTAAATGATGGGTCAGGCAGTAACAGTTGATTAAGCAGGCAGTAAGGTCAGGCAGTAAGGTTAAATGATGGGGTCAGGCAGTAACAGTTAATTAAGCAGGCAGTAAGGTTAAATGATGGGGTCAGGCAGTAAAAGTTAATTAAGCAGGCAGTAAGGTTAAATGATGGGGTCAGGCAGTATCTGTTAATTAAGCAGGCAGTAAGGTTAAATGGTGGGGTCAGGCAGTAACAGTTAATTAAGCAGGCAGTAAGGTTAAATGAGGGTCAGTCAGTAACAGTTAATTAAGCAGGCAGTAAGGTTAAATGATGGGGAGAGACAGTAACAGTTAATTAAGCAGGCAGTAAGGTTAAATTATGAGGTCAGGCAGTAACAGTTAATTCAGCAGGCAGTAAGGTTAAATGATGGGGTCGGGCAGTAACAGTTAATTTAGCAGGCAGTAAGGTTAAATGATGGGGTCAGGCAGTAAACATAATTAAGCAGGCAGTAAGGTTAAATGATGGGGTCAGGCAGTAACATTTAATTAAGCAGGCAGTAAGAGAATTATTTTGCTGGGACTTCTGTCAACCTGTCAGCTATGACACATGTATGACATATGTTTGAGTTGTAAAATCAAAAGAAACAAAACAAAACAAAACAAAAGCAAAGACAAAATGAAAACCAAAACCAAAACCAAACACAAACACAAACAAAAACTACACTTGCTTCTTTCTACATTGTTTACATTTAACGGCAGATGAGTTTGCAGTGAATCACGAAGCCTACTTATTAAGAAAACCTGTTAATCTGGGTTCGCATCTGTTCATTCAGGAACAGACTTGTACCAAGTTATTGAATCAATTTGTCTTTTGTCTGCTTTACAAGTATTCTGAACATTTCCTGTATAACAATACAACCACAGACAACACTAACAGTTTATTATAGGAACACATCTCTAAAAAAAATGATGAAAAAAACCCCACCATGTTTTTAAATAGCGTTAAACCTGACATTAATTCACACAGAAGGTAAACTGGTGACTCATTTATTATCCTCTGTTTATGACCTTAAAACAAGACCTCACTGCTAACAGCAATATGCATTTATTATTCAACAGAAGCGGGATCTAGCTCAGGTGGTAGAGCACTCATCTGAAGTGCCATTCACCCACTGTTTTTCTCCCATCTCAACCAGTGCACCATTACTGGTATATCAAAGGCCATGGTATGTGCTGTCCTGTCTCTGGGAGATTACATATAAAAGATCCCTTGCTGATAATGGAAACATGTTACGGGTTTCCTCTGAGATTATGAGTAGAATATGACTAAACGTTTGATATCCAATAACCAATGATTATCGGGTAATAGATCAATGTGCACTAATGTTGTCGTTAAACAACACACCTTTTCAGTGATTCTGAGAAGAAAAAACATTCTTTGAGACATTTTAATTAAATTCATACAATATTCATTTAAGAATTGACCGCAATTATTTTTTGCTTCATGCAAGTATAAACCGAAAAAATTATGTGCTCACTGTATGACTCCGCGTAGCGGGACATACAAAAGTGTGACATCGTTTTTTCGGTTCATACTTGTATAAGTTCTTAACAACTTTCTTTAAATATTTATATACACTGTTGTTATTGCTATTATTTGTACTGGTACCCACATCTCTCATGCATTATATGTTAATATTGTTTGTAAGAATTAAATGTGTATCATCATCATCATCATCATCATCATCATCATCATCATTATTATGTGAATGATACTAGTCTACTGATCTATGGTTCACATCCTACTTCATTTCTGTCTATTTGAAGGGAAAAAATACAAAACAAATACAGATATAAAAAGTGACATATTTTGTTTGTTTAAATTTAAAATGCAATTATGAAAATAAATTAAAGGCACAGACCGTAGTTTATGCCTGTGAAAATGGACAGTATGTTTAGTTAATCTACACACCTGCAAAACATTTGAATAAGGTTATAACAGAGAAAAGCTGAAGTTTGTGATGTTTAAATCTGAAAATATTGTCTAAACTAGACTCAATAACCATTACTTCTCAGAGTGTTTTTTAAAATATGAAAAATGCATTTTAGGTTATTATAAAAACCTGGATGACCAGTACCACTTCAGGTGTACAAAAATGAATATTCTAAATAATAAAATGTAAGTGTATACTCCTAATTTAAATTAAATTAAACAGCTTTAATAGGTGAAAAAAAAGGTTGTAGTGTTTAACAACTTGAATCAGAGTGATAATTCAACATCATAATAAAATAACTAACAAAGAGTAATTTTAAAACTATTCATGCTCTGTCTGGTTTGGTTTACCCGGTACCCAGTTGTTGATGGATTTTACCAGGCGGTGATGTTTGTTATGTAATAGATTTTCTTGTGATGGATTTTACCAGTCTGTGATCTTGACTTTTACCAGTCTGTGATCTTGACTTTTACCAGTCTGTGATCTTGTCTTTTACCAGTCTGTGATCTTAGATTTTACCAGTCTATGATTCTATGATGTATGTTATGTAAGTGGGGTTTTTGTGATGTATTTCTGCTGACTTCAACTAACCCCGGGAGTTTATTCTGGACAATGCAGATCTCAGGCTGGTATGCATGGACCATAAAAGATAACTAATCCTGTCTGTAGTTCGATTCTATAAACAGCTTAAAACTAATGTAACAGATTTTAGTCAGAACTTAAATTTATTAGGCTACCTTCTCTAAATAAACTAATGAGCAAAAATCTGGCACACACTCAAATTGCTTGCTCAAATCACACTCATTATTTAGCTGAGCAGTCTTAATTACTTCCTTTTGCATTTTATAGTGTAATAAATACAGATAATAAGCCATTACTAAGCTATATTCTTAAAATCTGTCTACTTCAACTTTACTACCAACCCCCTTCTACCCGGGTCTCGTGTGACTAGACTGTATTTGGATAAGAGGTTTAGGACTAGAAATAACATATTTTGTTACTTAAAATTAATTCTTGGTTGTGATATATGTAGGTATTCTTTGTGTAAATACCTGGTAGTCAAAGTTGGTAACCATATAGAGTTGTTTGCATTGTGTAGTACTTACAAACTACTGTACACAAATTGTAATGGAATTTATGCTTTCGTGGTGACATGCACAACTGAAATTAATATATGTCAATATTCTAACACACGTTTCACTGAAGCAAATGCGAGCCGCTAAAGGAAAGCAGACACAATACATTTACACTGAGTGCAGTTGGTGCTGCTATGACAACAGTAAGGCATCATCAGCAACAAATACTTGCTGCTTGTCATTCATGAGGCCAAGACATCATTAATATTATCAAAACTGATGATACCCATACATTCTACAAATCATACACCTGTTTTCTACATAACCAAACTGATTAAAACCATCTGTTTAGAATACAGAAAGAGAAATGACCAGAGTTTACAGGACTTATCCAGATAAGAAACAGAACCAAGTTTATAACTTGACTTAATTTAACTGCTGATACAGTCAGGTGGTTTGCATCATACACTACAAACAAGCAAAAAAAAACCCCACCCTGCAAATTCATCCACAATAAAACCAGTGTATGAGAAGTATGTATGGAGAACACTTGACGTGACGCAACACAATATGAACTGACACAACATAACATGAACTGACACAACATAACAGCACATGAAATGGCACACGACACAACACAACATAATATGACTTAACATGACATGACACAACAAAATATGACGACACCAACACAATATGATGAAATGACACATGATGACTTAACACAACATGACATGACACAACACAATATGACGACACAACACAACATAGCATATGAAACGACAAAACATGAAACAAAATTTGACACATGACACAACACAGTATGGCATGACAACACATGACACAATATGACTTGACACAACACATAACATGACATGACACAACACTATATGACTTGACACAACACAACACAAATTGACACAAGTTGACACTCATACACTGTACTTGATAGACAAGACATGGCTTTGTTAACACTTAGGCCATTGCACAACAGTATAGGCGGAATATATAGATAAATATTCAGTTAAATACAACCAGTGAAGGAGTGTGTGAGAACCCTTGACTGGATGTTTAGACAGCTTGATCACACTCACACTCTGTACTTGATCACACTCACACTCTGCACTTGATACTTCACAAGGGAAACAAACAGCCAGGCATAGCTATAGGTTGGACTATACCAATTCAAATCCCATAGGCGACCATGTTAATGTTTTGAGTAAAATTCAGTATCTGTAAAATTCTGTGATATTTGTGTTTTTGCACAGTTCTTTACACTGTTTTTGTTTAAGTCTTGAATTTTTATATTGATGTTGATCATCACTTTATCTATTTGCATTACCATAGTTTGACACCCAATAGCCGATATATTTTTCATGCTGGGGTGTCGTTAAATATTCATTCATTCATTCATTCGGTATAACCAGATGTTTTTACAACACCCCTAGTTTCACACAAAATTTTAGTACTTTGTTTTTACATGTACCCCATAGATGTTCCAAGCACAAGGCTACTTGACACAGTGGTACTAGATGAATTAAAATTGTATACATTTTTAGCCAGATGAAACTAATTTTTTTTACAACCAACACACTCACATTTACAACCAATCACAGGACTTGTGGTGTTAACTTCTCTATCAAAAGTTCGGTGCACCTCGAACTTCGACCCAGCCGGAAATTAATTGGTATAGTGCTACCTATATGTTGCTCATCCACTACACTTCTCACAGATTATTTTAACCACTTATATACAGCTTTGTAGGAACTATGCTGAGCATGTGTGTTTGTGTTACTACGTGTTTGTGACTGTATGCATGCAAGTGAGTGAGTGCATGAGTGAGTGAGTGCGTGAGTTGAGTGAGTGA